>NW_026615081.1:0-48091 GCF_030052815.1 Hevea brasiliensis
AATTGGAGGTGAAACTAAGCACAAAATGTGCCAACTTTCATGAAAGAAACTTGCCAAAATTCTGCCTAGAAAATGACTTGAAAAATGACCAAATCCGGATTAGTGACTTGAAAGCCTGAAAATTGACTATTTGGGCAGTAGCTAGTGTTTTAACCATAACTTACACAAAACAGGTCCAAATGAACTAAAATTTTTACCATGAATAGTTTAGACATATATCTACAATTCTTATGAAGACACCAAAGTCCAGATATGGCGAAAACCAAGCCAAATAGCTTGCACAAGTTCAGGTACCAAAACTGGCCGAACCAAAAGTGACCTAAAAATGACCTAAAGTTACCATTTTGTTGAATTCTGTCCAGCATTGGTAAATTGACCATAACTTGGTCTACACAACTCAGAATGACCTGAAATTTTGCCCCGCGTGCAATAAGATATAGACCTACGAGTTTGTAATTTGGAATGAAACCTGAAAACCAAGGGAACTAGGTCATCCGACTAGGTCAAATTAGTATACCGAAATCTGGCAAATTGCAATAAAATGCAATGTACTTGAAAATGAATTTGGTAACATGTACCAACACAAAAAGGCTATAAAATGTGACATATTGGTACCATTAAACCTAATTCACTTAGAGTACATCAAGGGTCAACATTATAGGTTGACTAATGAAATGAATTGAAGGGAATAGTACCAAGAAAATTTAAATATTAGATTTTATTATTAGAAACAAATTCATTGAGTACTGAAACACTTTAAATTGTGTGTTTTAGTTGAAAAGGATATTGAGAAACGCAAGGAACACTGAGTCAGGGTCAATAGGCATACATCAGAGGTCTGTGCACAATACTTTTTATATTCATTGCTTTTACTAGAAAATTTATTTGGAGAATTGAGTTATGAATAGTTTTTTATTGTTTTGGCTTTGGGAATATTATTTGGAAATTATTGTGTTGCCTACTTTGCAAATGGAAATTTTGAGATAAAATGTGATTTGTGGTTTGTTTGAAATATTGTGATTTGGAATTGTTTTGATTCACACTTGGCATGACAATGTTACTATGTTCCTCCTCCATTTATGGGGTGAGTGTGATTATATTCCTCCCTCTTTGACCTCTCAGTCTGAGGTGAGTGTGGATGAGTTCTCATTATCTAGCTAGCTTCCTCCCTCATTAATTTCGATTAGTGGGGTGAGTGTGCCTTGTCGTGGTGTACAACACGGCATGTTCGGAAAAATTTGTGTCATGGCCTAAATTGTGTTATTGATTGGCAAAACTGTGTTACTCAGTTATTTGATCAAATTGTGTTATTGATTGGCAGCACTGTTTTATTCAGTTATTTGATCAAATGGTGTCATTGATTGGCAAAACTGTGTTATTCAATTGTTTGATCAAATTTGTGTTATATGAACTTTGTAAATTTTGAGATGGAATTGTGAATTATTTGATTTGTAAATTGTCAATAGAAGTTTTATATATCGCATTTCAAATTATTATTGTGCACTACTAAGTAAATTTTACTCAGCAATAGCTTTTTATTGCTGTCGCAGGTAGACAGACTGACAGGACAGCAGACTAGGCTGCTTGTGCTACATTTTGAGATTTCACCCGGTATATTGAGTATACCATATTTTGTATTTTGTGCTGTAATGTATGTTCACTGTATGTATATATTGTTCTTGGTTTTGAGTAGTTGTAAATTAAAATTGTACATTAAAGTTGTAAACTAAACTTATAAATTATTTTGGCTTGTAAATATTGTGATATATTTCTTTTATCTCAGCTTTTGAAAACACTGAAAAATTATTGTGGATTTGAGTTGGCAAATATTGAGAAACTTATTGTGTTGATTGGATATTGGAGTTTGGGGATTGAACAAAATATTAGAAGTGCATTTTACAGGTTTTTGAAGAACTGTTTTATTCAAAATATAGATGGCACTCTGCCAAAATTTTTACAGAAATTATTAATACTTTTAAATGTGTTATCTGGTTTCACTTCAGTTAAAAATATTTTAACACCTGTAAATAGTGCTCACCATTGTAAAAAGAAGTAAGAAAAGATTTAAAATCCCTTATAGTGTATTTAATGGGTTATCAGTAGACGAAGTTTGGTAATTCATTAGGTATACTATGGGATCATGTTACGCCTTACGGAGGGGTAGGGTGTGACATATCTGATCTGATCTCATAACTCACACTCATCAACCGATCTCTCCTGATCGCTCTTTAAGTATCCGATCTCCCTATCATGTTTCTGGAATTCTTCTTTGATGAGTCACGAAAAGTCCAATCCCATTAACCAATGCGTCTCTTGGGGCTGCAAGAGCATTTAATGCTCGGGCAAGTATAAATAGGGGGGAGTGTTGGCCATTTGCCTACTTACGCTATTTTGAGATTCCCTAAGCAAGTACTACATTCTTTCCTACCTTCTAAAGTTTTTCGGTGCCATTGTACACTCTGGTAAGAACTTTAATCTTTTTTCGATCAATTTTTTTTTAATCTTAAAAAATGAGTAGTACCGAAGGTAAGAGAGCTGCCAGTCCTCCTTCTGTTCACATCTCGTGGACATCGGACGAAGGTGAAGTGGCCAAATCGACCGAGTGACCTGAACCTTCTACAACTACTGTCCCAGTGCATGGTCAGGCGACCAAGTCAAAACAAGCATCGTCTTCAAGGAAAGAGAGCTTACCCATGGATGAGTTGCCATCGGTCCTCCAGTAGACCAATCTCCAATCTATTAGCTAAGAGTACAATCTTCCGACTGACTCCTTCGAACTTATCAGATGTCATGGCGATCTCTGAGCTGATCATTTCTTTGAAGAAATCGACCTGATCATGGTATATGAAGAATAATTGAAAGTTGGGCTTTGGTTTCCCCTGGATGAATTCTATAGGGCCATTCTGAAGTTCCATCATATCTGTGTAGCCCAGGTACATCCGAACTCCTGGCAGACTCTGGTGGCTTTTAGAGGTTTATGCCGAGCAAAAAAGCTCGAGCCTATGGCGAAGGTTTTTGTCGAGTTGCATAGGCTCGCTCGGTGAAAAGACGATGAATATTGGTTTTTCCAAGCCAAGCCAAACTGCGGGCTCTTCACCGATCTCCTTCATTTGTTGAAGAACTGGAAAGATCGATTTTTCATATTGAGGAGCAAGGACCCGAATGGCTTTGAGGGCATTCTGCGTAGTTGGCAGTATTTGGTTCCTTCAGTTCCAAAGAAGATCGCCCTAAATAAAGATGAGGACGCCATGGTGAAGGAGTTGAAGGATCAGGCAGCCACTCATAAGTACTCATGTTTGGATGCGGTTATGGCCGAACTGAAATGGTGGTTAATGCGAGTGATTGCCCGTGATGACTATGAGCTACAAATCTCTGACCTCAGCCCTGGGATCAGATCTAGATCTTCAGTCTCCTAACTTTGGTGATCTCACTAACTTGTTCTCTGTGCAGGTATGGCGGGAGGTGAGAGTGCCAAGGAGATTCATAAGTGAAAAAGAGAGCTCACCTAGAAAGTGCAGGAGATGAAAGTTGCTGCTGCTCAAACACTAAGGCAAGACTTAGTAGAAGTACCGAGCTCTCTGTTTCGACTTCCATAGCAGCCAGCCTCAGAGGTAGAGGTGGTTCCCCCTCCACCTCAACAGGCCAAACCTCCACCTCCACCGATCTCTTTAAGTGCAAAAGAGGGGCCTTCCCGACTAGTCGTAAGGATACTTTCTCAAGGTGCTCAGGTCCTTATCCATTCTCTGAAAAGGAACCGTTCAGTTCAGGATAATCCTAACCTAGCCAAGGTCCTAGGTGCCACCATCTGTTTTCAAAAAGATAGGAACAGATTGGCCCCGGATAGCATTGACGATCTCCTAGCTCAGACGATGAGCTTGGGTTTAGAGACCATTGCGAACCAACACATAATCAGAGAAAATGCCCATCTCTTGATATAGGAGATTCTGAAGGTGACCTAGGATGCAGCTTCTGCCAAAGCCTAACTCTTAACTGCTCAGGACCACATCGCCCAAGTAAAAGAATGGGCGAAGTCTTACGAGGACAAGATAGCTAAACTAGAGCGAAAACTTAAAGATGCTCGAGCTTGTCGATCTGTCGATCTTACATGCCGACTGAAGATATCAAGGCAAAAGAAGAAGAGGCCCTAGTGAGGGAGGCTGGTGCTTATGTGAATGCTTATGGCGATCTTCTGGCTGAGCTCGTGAAGCGCTATCCTGAGGAAGACTTATCCTGGATGGAGGATCTCATCCCAAGAGCTAAAGAAGACAGCTAGGAGGAGCCTAAGAAAGAGAGAGGGAATGACGAAACTAAAAATGTACCTGAAGAGTAGGTTAGGGAAACCCTCCTACCGAATGACTTATATATTTTTCTATTTTGAAATGAATTAAGTCTTTTCCTGCTCAATTTTCTTGGTGAGATCGGAAGACATCCAAACCAAATTGCATGAGTACTTAATCAATTGAATAAAGTTGAACATTAAACCTGAGACCGGTTATTAATCATAAAACATCAACTCACTTCAAGAGATCGGAAAACCATTACACGTGAACATGAGATCGAACGGTGCTGTGACTGAATATCGACTGAAACCTTGAAACATTTGAAGAGTGATTTGGTTAAATTGTAAAGATTGAAAATGACTTGAGCTTATTAGGGTCGGAATCATTATTTAGAGATCGGATAAAAACTTAGCTTTGTTGAGAAATTTTTGAACAATTTGAGCGAGATACCTAATCATGAAATTATACGCAAATTTGGCATTTTGAGGTATTTGAACATAGTGAGATCAGAAAATAATAACATGTAAGATTGAATGGCCCAAAGATCCAATATCGATCCGAACACATCGAATAAAGACGAAGAGATAGAAAAATAGTCTAACTTGAACGTGAGATCGAGTTATTCCGAGGACAAACCATTGCTGAGTTCAGAAAGGCGACCCGTGATCAAGTCAATAGTTGAGAACGGATAACATTAAGATGGATAATCCGTTCAAGAAAACATAATGAAATTTCAATCTCATTACAACTTTAAGAGAAAATTACATATTAAGTTATGCATTTGAGGGTCGACCAAAATATGGTGTCTATATAGGTAATTAATTTATTGAATTTATTGAGGTGATCTCTCACATCACTGCCTTCCTCCATTCTGACTTAGTACAACTCCTTCAAGTACAAGCGATTTATGAGTGACTTTTATATATATAAGCTCTCCAATTTTTTCCCTAAAACAACTAGTGAAGTTTCCTCCAAAACATTATACTTTACATCAGGGGCTAATGTCAATCCAATCATACTCACTACCTTTTGTTACAGTTCCTCCCAATCATCATTATTGATAGCCGTTGGTTGCTTCTCGTTCAAAACTATGATTAATCATTGTGCATAAAGACATCCTTTATAATGCTTTGCCACTGACTGGAATTATTTTTTCCATCAAAAGGCTCCACTCAAATTTTGTGCTTGCCAATTTTGACAGCACTAATACCATTTGTTGTGAAAATCACACCCACACAAATTAAAAACATAAAATTTAACATAGTTCGGCGTAAGCCTATTCCATCGATAAATCCACTATTAGGGAAAATAATTATAAATACTAATAATTTCTCACCCTTATAAATCACTAACAAACGAAGCACACTTGTATATACTATGTTACGTACACACATCACTCACAAAATTGGTGCCTTGAACTTTTGCTCTCTCTCAACAATGTTGTATTCATAACTCTCCCTATTATTTATTTGTGGGCTCCTATTAAATAGTACAAAGTTGGCTTGAAACAATACAAGTCCAACTTGAATTGTCCACTAAACAATCAATTTGGTATTATCAAATCACAACACATGTAAGTCTTTTTCTTTTTAATTTTCTTCCTAAATAAATTCTAAATAAACTGTCTAATTAATTTAAACATCTATTTCTAATTTCATTGGACTTGGACTCTAAGAGTGCTGGATGAAGTACTTAGATAAGTTAGGCAATGGAAAGTTGTATAAATAATTTTTAGGAGTTGTAATAGAAAAAAAACCAAGAAATATCAAGATTACAATCAATTCTTCTCTTTAATTCTATTTATTCTCTTCTATTTAAGTTATATTACTCTCTATATTTATTCTCCTCCTATTCCCCTTCCTTTTCTTTCTCTATTTCCCCTTATTTTCTACTCTTTTATGGATTTGAGAATCCTGCCCCATGACAAGTGCTATCAGTGCTTGATTTCAATTAGGCATTATTTCAAATCTCCTTAAGGGGAGTTACAATTATGGCTTGGTGCATGGCAAGCTCTTCCTTTTTGGTGATCTACTTTCTTCCTTTCTTATTTTCCTTTCTTTTGTTTCTTTTTCCTTTCCTTTGTTCATATTTCTTCTTTGTTCTTCTTCCTTCTTGGAATTCTTCTTTCTATTTTTTTCATTTCCCTCAAAATTCCCTTTAACTAGGTTCTTATTCTGCTTTCTAAGAATTAGATCTATATTCTTTCTTGATTTTCATTGTTTTTTCAAATTCTAGAAATTCCATATTATATTGAAACCCTATTCTTGATGTTATTAAAATTCTAAATTTAAATAACGATCCTAAGCTCTTTTATCAAATGGTTTTCTTTCATTATTTCTTCTTCAAGTTTTCTTTCTCAATTTTCTTAGAAACAAAATACAATTAGATCATCAAATCATGGATCTACAACCTTAGCAATAAAAGAAATTGATAATGGGTCTTCTTGAAGGAAGTAAGAGACGGATTCAAAGACAAGATGAGTTGCTAGAAAAATGAGATTAGAAATGGGGAAATTTTGAGAAGCTTTATGTCAATAAGCATATAAGTGATAAAGATCAACTTCTTGTAAATTCTAACAAGTCAAATGAAGACCAAGATGCCTTAAATGAAGTGTTCAATAAGATTTTATTGCTAATGTGTTTAGTGTAAGTGAGGACTCTAAGGAAGAGAATGATGAAAACAGTGATAATGGGGAACTAAATTCTTTAATAGGAAAAATAGGAGATGAATATGAAGTGATTGCATAACTTAATCACAAAACTAAATATTTTGTAGAAACTAGAACCCATGGAGCTGAAATTTCTTAGAGTTAAGGAGGTGAATGGGCCTAAGGAGGATACTGTCTCCCTTGATGACAAGTTAATTTTTCATAAGGGTAAAAATAAGAAGTTGACTTAAGAAGAGGACCAAAAATTCCAAAATCTAGGGGGGGTTTTAGTGAAAATGAAATGAATTCTCAATACATGGAAAAACATCATAATCAAAAGCAAAGTTTTGCTGCATATATTCAGCTAAAATTGGAATATGTTCAGTTCTATGCAAGTGATTTTACACTTATGAATGGTAGATATCAAGAAGGCAAAGAAAGAAATTAATCTATTATATATGGTGTAGAAAAAAATAGCAAGGAAACTACTCATATGCGAGCATTTATTCATCTCCCAATTCAAGATTTTAGTCTTTCCTTTAAATGCTATATTGCAATTTCCCTTATTCACTCTTCAATCCATATCCTTTTGCCGTAGTTTCTTAAGCAAATTATAGACTACACCTAATGCATTGGATACTCACAAAAATCAATTAAGCCATAAATTTAGAAAAGTGGATCAACTCCTTTGTGAGTAAAGATGCACGTGCGCCAAGTATACTTAATTTCTTGTTCTCTCGAGCCCACAACAGTTTACTTTAAATAAACTGAAATTGTCAGTGTTTATGTTAATTTGCCCTTTTTTCCATATTCTTTTGCCGTAGTTTCTTAAGCAAATTATAGACTACACCTAATGCATTGGATACTCACAAAAATCAATTAAGCCATAAATTTAGAAAAGTGGATCAACTCCTTTGTGAGTAAAGATGCACGTGCACCAAGTATACTTAATTTCTTGTTCTCTCGAGCCCACAACAGTTTACTTTAAATAAACTGAAATTGTCAGTGTTTATGTTAATTTGCCCTTTTTTCACTTTGCTTATTTGTTCCCCTATCCTCTCTCCTCTCTCCTCTCTCCTCTCTCCTCTCTCCTCTCATTTGTCGTCATCGCCTCTATTTTAACACAAACCCGCTAAAGAAGAGAATGAGAGAAGACAAGGACTAGAGGTGTTTTGCATAACGAATCCTCTCGCCACCATTGCAGGATCGGATGCAACCCCTAGCCAGTCGCAAAATCACTTCATCAATGCCTTCTAATTTCTCTCTCTCCCTCCATCTCTTTCTTTGTTAAAATTGCCATCTCTCTCCTTCATGAAATCGTTGTGTTGTCTTATTTGGCCGCTTTCCTCAATGAAATCATTGTGCTATAATATCTCTCCCTTTTGCTTCACCTTGCGTAAGAGTTTCTCCTCCTATGCTCCATTTTACGCACTTCTTGGCGGTGAAATCACATCTAATAGGAAATTTAGGGTTAATCTTTATCCTTTTTATTTTTGGTATTGATGATTGAATTTTGAGAATTATTTATTTTCAATTGAATTTCTAATTGAGTGATTTATTATGCTTGTTGTTGAAATTTTAAAATTTGAGTTGATAATTAATGAGTAATTGATAATTGATGAGCAATCTTCTATTCTAAGTGTACTTTTTAATAATTTCATATATTATAAATACAATTACCAATTATAAATACCTCTCAAAACAAATATTAATATTTGGATTGGTCCAAATAGGGAAAAAGTGCTCTAACTCATTGCTAGCAAAGCAATATATATATTTTTTTACAAGTATAAGAAATTTATTATTTAATAAAAAGAGTGATAATTTCAGAAAATAAAAGGCTTGTAAATGCAGAAACATCCACTTTGATTTGCTAGAAAGAATGTTTTCTAAGTGAGCTTGTCATCTCGCATGTTATAGCATAAAAGGATAAACAGATTAAAGAAACCCTTGCAGGATCGGATGCAACCCCTAGCCAGTCGCAAAATCACTTCATCAATGCCTTCTAATTTCTCTCTCTCCCTCCATCTCTTTCTTTGTTAAAATTGCCATCTCTCTCCTTCATGAAATCGTTGTGTTGTCTTATTTGGCCGCTTTCCTCAATGAAATCATTGTGCTATAATATCTCTCCCTTTTGCTTCACCTTGCCAGAAGAGTTTCTCCTCCTATGCTCCATTTTCTGCACTTACTGGCAGTGAAATCACATCTAATAGGAAATTTAGGGTTAATCTTTATCCTTTTTTATTTTTTTGGTATTGATGATTGAATTTTGAGAATTATTTATTTTCAATTGAATTTCTAATTGAGTGATTTATTATGCTTGTTGTTGAAATTTTAAAATTTGAGTTGATAATTAATGAGTAATTGATAATTGATGAGCAATCTTCTATTCTAAGTGTACTTTTTAATAATTTCATATATTATAAATACAATTACCAATTATAAATACCTCTCAAAACAAATATTAATATTTGGATTGGTCCAAATAGGGAAAAAGTGCTCTAACTCATTGCTAGCAAAGCAATATATATATTTTTTTACAAGTATAAGAAATTTATTATTTAATAAAAAGAGTGATAATTTCAGAAAATAAAAGGCTTGTAAATGCAGAAACATCCACTTTGATTTGCTAGAAAGAATGTTTTCTAAGTGAGCTTGTCATCTCGCATGTTATAGCATAAAAGGATAAACAGATGAAAGAAACCCTTATGCTTTATTTAAAATAAATTATTTATAAGAAAAGAGTTGAACAATCATTTATATTTAATGTTTATTATTTTTTTTAACAATAACAAATTTCTTAAATTAAAAAATTAATTTTTTTATTTTAAATATGAAAATTGATAAAAAAAATTAATAAAATTATGTTTTTATAAAGTGTATATTTCAAATACAGTGGTAAGTTCTCTGCAATAACAGACAAAAAAAAAAAAATTCTTGTCGTTTACTTTTATATTCAGTGGCTATCATGGTCCGATCAACTCAGCCACACGTTATAAGCATCAAATCTTAGAATGAACCAACTCAAGTCAGTCCTCTAATAGCTCCAAAATCTTTCAACTCGTGCTTTCTCTAAAGTCAGTAATATAATATAGAAAAAAAAAAAAAACCTCAATAATGAATAATTTCTGTTTTTAAGGAAAAATCTCAGGATCCAGGGAAATCCTAGTACACAGTAAAAAAAATCATCAGAAATCAAATCTCCAATTTTGAGCTTTGAAACTCACATGAGTTTCTACTTGTACAGGGCTCAAAAATCACATTAATTACGTGCGCATATCTCATCAATATCTTCTTCTTCTTCTTCAAACTGATCAGTACAGAAGAATATTCTGTGATCATCTCCTTTTGCAAAGCAATAGATAGATTCACATGCATGGATATTCTACTATCTAAAACCCTGTACTAGTTAACAAACGCTACCACACAAACACACATTTTCCTCTTTTCTGGGTTTACTCCAAAACAAACAAATCTCGGCACATAAATTTAATGGTATTAGAGTCGTTTTCGGTTATCAGATTTTCAATCAAATCCAATCATATATAGCGATATCAAGCTTCCACAAGACTCGGGGAAAAGGCAACATCAAAATACAGTTAAGCTTTTCTTTTCTTCTGCTAGGCAGAGAGATAAACAGAAGTAAGAATTTGAACTCTTGAACTCTTAAAAGTATAGCCAACAAGCGCTAAGTGTTTGAAATTGATCTCTAACTAACAGACGAGTGCTTAAGTTGAAGCCTTTTCTTTTCTTCAGTTAGACAACATCAGGATTTGAATATCAGGCGTGGAACTCCGCAATAAAGCTTTAAAGAAAGGAATAATACAAGGAAAAAGGAAAGAAAGCACACAATAGTCATTGCATTATTAATTTATGGTCTAATACCCTTCTCCTTTTAAAGCGATCACTAGAATTTGATCGTTCAAGTAAAGATTTGAGTGCAGTTTGCAAGAAATTTACTGATTCAGTGCTGTGATCTTTCTCGGCAGCAACTATAAGAACGTTCTTGATTCTTCCTCCAAGTGCTACCATTTCAGCTCTAAGCGTCTTCAAATGCAGGGATTTCAATATCTCAATGAGGTCAGGCAAAAGATCAGAGCGATCTTCACAGCATAAAGATGCCTTGAAGATCAACTGTCCATCGCTTGAACACTCACCGGAAAGAACAGTGATCTCATCGGTTTCTGATGGGAAGGTTTCGAGCCCTGGAATTTCTGATGTCTGCTGTTTGAGTTCTCTCACTCGTTGAACAACTTTTGCTAGAAGTGAAGCTTTGTCGGTCTGAAAATTCAAGGAAAAAAAAAAGGCTAGAAATAAACCCTAAATGTAAAAAAGCTTGGCAGCTTTCCCAAACAGACTAGACTAATCCTAGAAAAATTTAGACAAAATAGTAAAAAAGAAAATTAGGAAAATAGAAAATAAATGCTTTCTTGCTTTCGCTTTTGCAGATAAAGTTTGTACGTTCAGTTTGAACATTCAAAAAAGCTTCAAAAGACTTTTATAGATCCAAGATTTCAGAATCTGAATTTAACTATCGTAGCGCAGTAAGCTCTTTGTCTTCATGTTTGGTAGCCAAGAAATTGAGGGAAAGTAAATAAACGAGAAAATAAATATATAAAATTCAGCATGTGAACATCAGAAAAGCCTAACCCTCAAAAAACGGATTTGATTCGCTAAATGATTGCGTTGGGCAAATGTCAAGTCAGTCAGCAGGATTTTTGCTTTGTGGGTCAAAAAGTAAGAGTCCAAAAATCAAAGTTTAACTTTCTTTTTCTCGCAGTTTCTTAGCTACCAAACAGTGAACAAACACAATAATTGATAAAGGGAAAAAGAAAAATCACATAGATAAAAAACTTCAAGAATTACTACATGGTGAAAACATTAAACAAGAAAAGTCACAATCTCCACCATTAAAACCACTTCAAAAGCAATACGCTTCAAAAAACCATCAAATAGCCTTCCACTCTATCAACACAAATCATCTATAATTACCTTAGAATTGCAAGGAAGGAGGCTCCTGAGCTTATCTAGATGAGAGTTAATTCTCTCTCTCCTTCTCTTCTCAGCTTCCTTATGATTCTTTAAAGCAGCAAGAGCTCTATCCTGTGGTGTCATATCCGTAATTATAGACCCTTCCAAGGGGTAATTATGGTAAGACGACGAGGATGAACTACACATGCTTTGCATCGTCGGGAAACCGTAGGGTCCAACGTTGAAAACTCCGTTCTCGGAGAGAAACCGGTACAAGTGAGAATTGTCCAGCGAGTTATCGGGTTGCATGGTTTTCTTTTCAGTGTGGATCGATGTAAAGGAATATGAAATGAAACGAAAAGTAAAGGAAGGAAATGAAATACGCACACACACACACACACATATATATATATATATATATATATATATATATATATATATATATATATATTCTTTTCCGCGTTGAAAAGTTGGAGGAGAGGCTTTTGGTGATTTTGGGTTTTGTCTTGTCATTTTAAAGGGCTGTTCCTTCATTTTCTATAGTCGTTTTGATTTTACTTGTTAAGTTGTTTTTGGTTTTTTACCCCCTTTGTTGAAGTTAGAAATTTCATTAAAGCATAATTCAAATGAAGGCTAGCCCAATTAAGACTTCTAGCTATTAATGCCAACAAAACAATAAAAAAAAAAAATTATGATGTATCAATTATTTTTATGGGTTTAGCCTACTATAAGTTTTCATTCTCAATGGCTCTATGAAAAAAATTAAGTACATGCAAGTTAATTATTCCTTTTAAAAAGAGATAATCGTAAAAAAAAAATAATTTACAATTCTACTGTAAATTTTAAAAATTATTAGTTTACCTCCAAATTTTGAAAGGAGTTACAATTGTATACTATTATTTGTTGTACCGTTAAAGGAGTTAACGATGTGTCATGTAGGACGCTAGCTCAGCACCACATCAAACACTAATAATTGATTCCTTAACCCCAAAATTACCCTAACCCCTAAATTACCCACTAAATTCTAAATTAAATTGTTTTAAAGGGCATTATCCCTTTTTTTTTTTATCCCTAATCACCCTAAAGAAGCAGAGCATTGTCCATGACCTTGCGGTCCCTATTTGTCTCACATTGTCTGCCAAGTGGTCCCAAGATAGTGATGACACTATTGGTTAGACAATCGTGGAAGGGTTCTATTCAAGCTATGTCATTTTTCACTTAGCTTTGCATACATTTATGTGTTGATGCTGTAGTGATTTTTTTTTAATTTTATTGTTTAGGGTTGCGGTAGGTGACAACCAGCGTAAAAATTTTCGTCACATCCTATGATATGGATTCAAATGATATAAACATTGAGGCGTCCTCTACTAACGACGCGCTACATCGGAGCCCGGGTGTAGTGAGAAATGTGCAAGGGTGTAGGGCGTTCACCGAAAGTGACGTGCCATCTGGCGCCGGTGTGGTGTTAAGTGAGCAAGGGTTCCCACATCATGGACGGGTGTGGGCAAAGAAGTTAGTCCATAGGACGGATAGTAGAATAAATAGTGGAATAGAACACAAGATAGACATAGAAAAAAATAGAAGATATCATAGAAGGAGAACAATTAGGAAGGAGCAGGATAGGAGGAGGATCAGGGTTGGTACTTGGAATGTTGGATCACTTACAGGAAAATTAATGGAGCTTGTGGATACCTTGGAAAGGAGAAGGGTGAATATTACTTGCATTCAGAAGACTAAATGGGTAGGAGAGAAAAGTAAGGAAGTGGGTAATTTAGGGTACAAGCGTGGTTTACCGAAAGGAGAGAAACAAGAGCAAGTGGGCATAATCATAAACGGGACATTAAAAGACTTGATAATAGGCGTGAAAAGAGTAGGAGATAGAATTATACTAGTAAAGCTAGTACTAGAAGAAGAAACAATAAATATAGTTAGTGCTTATACCCCACAAATAGGACTAGACAGTGAGAGTAAACAAAGATTTTGGGAAGATACGGATGATTTAATGCAAAGCATACCGAATGAAGAGAATGTTTTTATTGGTGGAGATTTGAATGGGCATGTAGGAAGTGATAGACAATGTTATGAGAATGTTCATGGAGGTTTTGGTTTTGGCAGTCGAAATGAGGAGGGAAAAAGCATCCTGAATTTTGCTATAGCATACGATCTAATACTAGCAAATACTTACTTTATAAAAAGAGAGTCACATTTAGTGACTTTCAAAAGTGGGCAACATAGAAGCCAAATCAACTTCCTCTTAACTAGGAAGACAAATAGAGCTCTATGCAAGGATTGCAAGGTCATTCTAGGAGAGGCTTTAACAAGTCAACATCGATTGGTGGTCTTGGATGTCAAGTTTAGGAATAATTCAAGTAAGGTCAGAAGAAATAGTGTAGCTTGAACAAAGTGGTGGGAGTTCAAAAGAGTAAAGCAAGTGAAGTTCAAAAATGAGCTTCTCGAGTCCGAAGTATGGAAGCTGGATATGAAGGTCAATGATACGTGGATACAGATGGCATCAAAGATTAGACAAGTAGCTAGAAAAGTACTTGGAGAGTCTAAAGGACAGGGACCACCCTCAAAAGAGAGATGGTGGTGGAATGAGGAAGTACAAAAGGCAGTGAAGAGAAAAAGGGAATGGTATAAGAAATTACCTAAATGTGATAATAATGAGGCATATGAACAGTACAAAATAGCAAAGAAAGAGGCAAAAAAGGCAGTTAGTCAAGCAAGAGCACAGGCTTTTGAAAAGTTATATCAGAAACTTGGAACTAAAGAAGGGGAGAAAGATATTTATAGATTAGCAAGGAGGAGAGAAAGGAAATTTCAAGATCTCAATCAAGTTAGGTGCATTAAGAATAAAGAAAGAAAGTGTTGGTGAAAGATGAGGACATTAAAGAAAGATGAAGAAATTATTTTAATGATCTCTTTAATAATAGTCAAAATGGTAATAGCGTGAATATAGATTATAGAACAATAGAAAAGAATGTAAATTATACTAGAAGGATTAGATCTTTAGAAGTAAAGGAAGCATTTAAGAGAACGAAAGTGGGTAAAGCACATGGACAGATGAAATACCAATTGAAGTGTGGAAGTATTTGGGAGATATGGGAGTGGCATGGTTAACTAAATTATTTAATAAAATTCTAAACTCAAAGAAAATGCTGATGAATGGAGGAAGAGTATTTTAATACCTATTTTTAAAAATAAGGAGACATCTGAGTTGCTCAAACTATAGGAATTAAACTCATGAGCCATACTATGAAATTATGGAGAGAGTTGTGGAGCATCGACTACGTCATGATACTTCTATCTCTCTCAATCAATTTGGTTTCATGCCGTCGTTCAACTATGGGCGATCTTTCTCATTAGAAGCTTGATGGAGAAATATAGAGATGTGAAGAAAGATCTACACATGATTTTTATTGATTTGGAGAAGGCTTATGATAGTGTTCCAAGAGAGGTCTTATGGAATGTGTTAGAACAAAAGAGGGTATCTATTAGGTACATACAAGTATTGAAAGATATGTATGAAGGAGCAACTACTATTGTGCGTACAGTGGGAGGGGACACAAGAGATTTTCCGATCTCAATTGGATTACACCAAGGATCAGCCATAAGCCCTTACCTTTTTACATTAGTTTTAGATGAACTGATGAAACATATACAAGAGAGTATTCCTTGGTGCATGATATTTGCGGATGATATTGTTCTGATAGATGAGACATGAGAAGAAGTCAATAGAAAGCTAGAACTTTGGAGAAGTACTATAGAGTCAAAGGGTTTTAAGTTAAGTAGAACGAAGACAGAATACATGCATTGCAAGTTCAGTGAAGGCCAAACTGGTGATAGGGAAGGACTTAGTTTGAATGGAGTGATATTGCCCCAAAGTAATCACTTTAAATATCTAGGCTCAGTCCTTCAAGTAGATGGGGGATGTGAGGAGGATGTTAGTCATAGGATTAAAGCCGGATGGTTGAAGTGGAGACGTGCCACGGGAGTTTTATGTGATCGTAAGATTCCCAATAAATTGAAAGGAAAATTTTACCGTACAGCCATACGACCGGCTATGTTATATGGTAGTGAGTGTTAGGCACTGAAAGAGCCGTATGCATCTAAGATAAGAGTTACATAGATGAGAATGTTAAGGTGGATGAGTGGCCATACTAGACTAGATAAAGTCCATAATGAGAGTATTAGAGAAAAGGTAGGAGTGGTGCCAATTGAAGATAAGTTGAGAGAAGGGAGATTGAGGTGGTTTGGTCATGTAAAGCGTAGACATACGGAGGCTCCAGTTAGACAAGTAGAGCACATTAGGTTAGAGGATAGAAAGAAAAAAAGGAGTAGACCTAAATTGACTTGGAGGAGAGTAGTACAACATGACCTAGAAGCATTACACATTTCTGAGGATTTAACCCAAAATCGTTCAGAGTGGAGAAAGCGAATCCATATAGCCGACCCCAAATTTTTGGGATAAAGGCGTAATTGAGTTGAGTTGAGTTGTATTATTTAGGGTTAAGTTATGCTTCATTACTTACCCACCATGGTGGGGTTTTAATGGATGGTAATGATAATTTTGAATACGTGGGTGGTAAGATATTCTATTGGGAAGACCGTGACTTAAATTTGAAGAGTTATCTTGACATTGAGGATGAGTTGAAAAAGTTGGGTTATGAAGAGGTTGTAAAAATGGCCTATTTCATACCTAGAAAAGGTATGTCAAAAAAAAAATATTTTGATAATAATGTTTTACTAAAATGGGATAAGAATTGGGATAATCATATTTTTGTAAAGGCTTTAGAAGGTGTAGTTTCAGAGGGAGAAAACTAGTTTGGAGTAGAAGGTATGAATTTCCAGGGTACACCCAAGTCAAAACTGGCTGGATATGAATGTAGCTAGTTAAAATTATGAAGAGTTTGATGAAAGTGGAAGTATAAAGGGTGTTGGGACAATGATGATAATGGTGTTGAAGAAGTTAGAGTTGGGGATAAAGAAAGTAATGAAGATAAAGACTATGTTCCTATTAATGAAGATGTAGAGAGTGGTGATAATGAAACTGAGAATAAGGCCTTTGTAGATTTTCATACTATTGATATTGAATGGGGCTTAGTTAGGCAAGTTATAAAGAAGAAGAAAAACTACTAATGTTAATGATAAAAAACTACTAATGTTAATGATCAAACACCCATGTTTAACAATAGTGAGATGCAAGATCAAAATAAAGCAACAGGAGATGACATCAGTGTAACACGCCCATTTGCATAGCCTGGTAGATTTCACTGTTCCAGTGACCAGTGTCGGTCCGGAAAATTAAGGAGATTAGAGCCACACTTAAGACAACTTGAGAAGCCATAAACACAAATAATTAGTAATGTTTAATTAGTTAACTATAAATAAGAAAAACAGAACATAAGAAGTGAAGCAGTGAGAGTCACGGCGATGAGTGACCTCCTCGAGAGCAGCTGAAGTCATTTTAAACTCAAATTTCGAATCGTAAAAAGTAGCGCTGCGGTCCTTAAGACCCTTATGGACACGATGGAAAAAGAAAGTCACGAAAAGAAGCGTTAAGCCGGTCAAATAATTAGGTCAGGGGCGGAAGAAATATTGGATTATTTACAAGCGGGATGAGCAGCGAGGGCAATTTGGTCAATTGACCCCGAGAGCTGACTCCTGACCTAACTGTCAAATAAAAACGGAGAAAAGAAAATTTCAGAATCGAGAATTAAATTAAAGAACTAATAGAAAAACTAAGTCTTCTCATTTTCTACCCATCCGGATGGATTATAGTTTGGAAAGATTGGCCAAGGTATACATCGATGAGATTGTGAGACTGCATGGAGTGCCAGTATCCATCGTGTCAGACAGAGATCCTAGGTTTACTTCTAGATTTTGGGGTAGTCTTCAGAGAGCCCTAGGAACTAGATTGAACTTCAGTACTGCATTTCATCCACAGATAGATGGCCAGTTTGAGAGGGTAATTCAGATCTTGGAGGATATGCTACGGGCTTGTGTGATTGAGTTTGAGGGTAGTTGGGATACACACTTGCCTTTGATTGAGTTTGCTTACAACAACAGCTACCAATCAAGCATTGGGATGCCTCCATATGAAGCTTTGTATGGCAGAAAATGTAGAACCCCATTGTGTTGGGATGACGTGGGTGAAAGAAAAATGATTGGACCCGAAATAGTTCAACAGACTGAAGAGAAAATCCGGGTGATCAGAGGTCGACTTAAAACTGCATCAGACCGTCAAAAGTCCTATGTCGATTTGAAAAGAAGGGATATTGAGTATGCAGTGGGTGAGAAAGTTTTCCTCAAGGTTTCTCCTTGGAAGAGGATCATGAGATTTGGCAGAAAGGGGAAACTGAGTCCTCGTTTCATTGGGCCATATGAGGTTCTAGAAAGAGTGGGTCCTTTGGCATATCGGTTGGCACTACTTCCAGAGTTGGAAAAGATACATAATTTCTTCCATGTGTCTATGTTGAGGAGGTACCGATCAGACCCATCTCATGTATTACCAGTAGAGGAAATTCAAGTGAATCCAGACCTCACATATGAAGAAGAACCCATAGAGATTTTGGCTTATGAGGTGAAGCGACTATGGAATAAGCGGATACCATTGGTAAAAGTCTTTGTGGAACCATCATTCGGGCGAGGAGGCTACTTGGGAGCGAGAAGAGGACATGAGAGACAGCACCCACACTATTCAAAGATTAGTACGAGTAAAATTTGGGACGAAATTTATTTAAGGGGAGAATTGTAACACCCCGTTTGCATAACACTGGTAGATTTCAACATTTGGTGATCGGTGTCGGTCAGGACAATTAAGGAGATTAGAGCCACACTTAAGACAACGAGAAGCCATAAACACAAATAATTAGTAATGTTTAATTAGTTAACTATAAATAAGAAAAAGCAGAACATAAGAAGTGAAAGCAGAGAGTCACGGCGATGAGTGACCTCCTCGAGAAACGGCGAAGAGCGTTTTAAACTCAAATTTGAACCATAAAAAGTAGCCTGCGGTCCTTAAGACCCTTATGGACACGATGGAAAAGAAAGTCATGAAAAGAAGCGTTAAGCGATCAAATAATTAGGTCGGAAGCGGAAGAAATATTGGATTATTTACAAACCGGGATGAACCTGCGAGAGGCAATTTGGTCAATTGACCCCGAGAGCTGACTCCTGACCTAACTGTCAAATAAAAATGGAGAAAAGAAAATTTCAGAATCGAGAATTAAATTAAAGAACTAATAGAAAAAAATAAATAAAAAAAAAGAAAGAAGTTAAAAAAGTCAAAGGTGATGACATCATGAATGATGTCATAAAAGAATTAATTAAATATTTATTAAATTAGATTTTTTATGGCCTTCCCTAAGCCTAAATAAATAAAGGAAACAATAGAAAAAAATATTAGAAAATCCCTTCTTGTTCTCTCTTGTTTGCCGCCTCCCCTCTTTCATAAATCCTCCATGAAAGCTTTTCATTTAAGCTTACCTTTAAGCTTAATTTTCATTACCCAACCTTAATAACTCTCAAAAGAACTTCATTAAAGCTTGTAGTTGAAACTTGAGAAGAGAATTTCAAGAAGAAAGAGGAGCTAAAGACAGGGTTTTGAGGATTTAAGAGAGGTGAGCATGTTAACTTGTTACTTTCCATTTTAATGCATTATTAGTTGTTGAATTAGCTTTTAATGTGTTAAAATGAAATAAAAATATGGGGAAGGACAAACTGAAATTTCGGCCAGCCATGGATGTAGGAAATTTTGATGTATTTTGAATGAATTAAAGGTGTAGTAAGTTTGTATGAGTATGGTAGTAGGATAGAGATGCATAAATATAGTTAAATACAATAATTTAGTAAGTTAGGGTTTTGGGACTTAGGGTTTGTGAACCAAATTTTGAAGAAATGCATAAATGATATCTTTGACCACTTGTGAACTGAAAAATGGTCAATAATGACCAAAGGAAATGTGTGGGAATTGTTGGAATGAAAACCAAATTCGTAGGTCCAATGGTCATGCTGCTGGCAGCATGACCAAACCCACTTTGAAGGATCAAAACTCAAATTTTACAAGTCCAATTGATATGCCACAAATTGGGGATGAAAATAGACATAAAAGAGCACAATTTTCATTAAGGAACCATGCCCAAAAACTGACCAAAACTGGGTGAACAAATTGACCAACGTGAAATGAGAGCAGGCTGCCACTGCATCAAACTGACCAAATAAACAGTAACTGTTCATTTGGTCATAACTCGAGCTAGGAAGGTCAAATTGACCTGAAATTTTAACCGTAATTAGATAAGATATAGATCTAAAACTTTCATGAAGAACACCAACCCAAATTATGCCATTAACCCATTCAAATTATTGAGCAAAGTTGAGTTACCAAACCTGCAACTCTGCAGAATTTCTATTGAGCAGTAATGTTTGAAGGGTTATAACTCTCTCTACAAAACTCTGATTTAGGCGATTCTTAAACCAATGGAAACCTAAGACATAGTAGAACATTTCATATGAAGAAATTTAGACCAAATTATGAACTTAACTTAATCAAATTACTGACCAAAGTTGGATCAAAATCTGCCAGAACCCAAAATCTCAGCATGAGCGATTGCGTAAGCGATAATTTTATTTTGGCCATAACATGAGCTACAAAACTCCGATTGAGGTAATCCAAAAATGAGAATACACTTAAGACAATAAGGAACATTTTCTATGAAGGAAGTTTTATCAAATTCCAACAGTAGATTGACCAATGGAATAGTGCAACTTAGAACTCCAAAATCGAAAATTGGCAATTTTGCCAAAATGACCTAAGCTTTGAGAAAATGACCAAAACCAACAAGTTTAATGACCAAAATGTGGTATGTGGGTGAAGTTGGAGTTCCCATACCTATTAAGCCTTAGAAAATCAACTATTTGACTTGAATAGTATAGTGAATAGTAACCCGAAACACAAAATTTCAAGAACATCGAAATTAGCACGTTAGAGCTAGGTATAAGTGAAGTTAAATTTATTTTTGGATTTATGTTAAGTTCTAGTACTGAAACATTGTAAAATTGTGTGTTGGAACCCGAGGAACCGAGTCGAGGCTAAGGGACGACTCGTTTGAGGTTTGTGCACAACATCTTCATGCTTAAAAATTCATTGATAAGGTGAATGAAATATGTATTTTACTTGTGATTTGGAATTGTTGAAAGTTTATTTGTGACATTATTTATGATGTTTTGATTAAACTATGAAAGTTATTGTGTATATTTGAAATAGCAATGTTTAGCAAATTGTTAAGATAAGTTTTGAAACCACAGTGTCATGACCATATATTTGAACACCTCACTAGCATGACTAGTGGGGGTAATTAGTTTCGAATTTTGATTCCTTCTCTGGAGAAGTGTTGAGGTGTGCCAGTAGAAGAGGATGTGAATGGATATCCATATATTTGAGCTAGCTAGCCTTGTGATGTGATTTCTCTTTAGCCTCTGGCTATTGAGATTCTATTTGTTTCGAATGGCATGATCTAACTGTGGGTTTTATGAAATGTGTTTTAATACTTTGAAATGAACTTGGTTTGCATTAAAATCTCATAATTCATGTTTTGTGTTTAATGCTCATGTTTAGTCAAATTTTTGAATAAATGTGATTTTATTTTTGCATAAAGATTATTTTAGTATGTTGTGTACCATGAGTCCTAGTACTCGTGATAGCTTCTATTCTTTGTCGCATGAATCTGAGAGACTAGAAGAAGCGTGACTGAGGCTTTGAGGTGTGAGGAGCTATCATCTTGAAGTCTTGGGTATAATTTATACCACCTTGTAAATATTTATTTTGATGTATGTATTGCATATAAAGGTATGGACATGTAAATGGGTCATGAGCAGCTTGTACAAAATTTGTATGAAGTTTGTAATAAAATTTAGTTTGTATTTCTTTTGATGTGAATTTTGTAAGGATGTATATAAATTGTTTTGTCTCAAATGAAATGATTGTGGAATTGTTGAAATTGATAGAGTTTGATTGTGAAATTGAAGTTGTGGTTGAGAAAAATTTTTAGAAGTGCTTTTTACAGGTATTTGAAGAACGGTTTTCTCAAAATACAGAGGAAACTCTGTCAAAATTTTTATAAAATTTTCGGAAAAATTAAATGGGCCAAAATTTCCAACTAGCTTTTCACTTAAGTACATGTTTTAAATATTTATTAGAAATGCTCACCACTTACCAAAAGTAAGAAATTGTTTTAAAATCCCTTGTAGGGTGCTTAATGAGTTATCGGTAGGTGAAGTTCGGTAGTTCATTAAGTATTCTACGGGATCATGTTATGCCTTACAAAGGGGTAAGGTGTGACAATCAATATAGGCAATATTGATTTGCCCACTGAAATAGAGTCAGATGACATATCTCACACCCCAACACCCAGTGATGATGATGTATTTGAAGACTATTTACTTAACAAGAGGAAACTAAGGACTTATAACTCAGAGTGTGATCATAAGACATTAAAGTTTGAAGTAGGCAGGAGATTTGTGGATAGCAATATCCTTCTTCAATTCATAGTTTTTAGCTTAGTACTTTTTGTTGCACTTTGTCAGCTCATTAACAAGACTTTTATTTCTTTTGTTAAAATGTTAAATTGTTCATACTTTTCATTGAGGAAGATCCATTTATCAAGCAATGTGTTATTGAGCTCCTCCAACAGTTGCATTTTCACCTTCATTGCATTTCTCTTTCTCATAAAATATATTCTTAATTACTTCTCATGGCCAATGCATGGTGGATGATACAACTGAAAGAAAGAACAATCATTTCCTTGATTTAATTCCAATTTATGACAAAATGCTAAAACCCATACCATATCTTCACCCATCCAATGAATAGAAAAGTACAAAGAGTAACAAATATATTTACCTCCCAAGACCCACATTTGAAGAATCGATGACTTGGATTCCCATGGTCCACGAAGTATACAACTGCTCGCACACCATATTTGAGTATAACCATTGATTCCCCTGATACCTCTTCTTTTATGGTAAGAGCTAGAGTCATTACTTGAAGACATTGATGGTATTTTACATAGCTTGAATCATTAGAAAATTGAAGAAGATTGTGTCAATAAGCACAAAGAAGTAGAGATTTTGTGACACCCCTTACCGTGTCTGATATGCGAGTAAGTAATGCCACCACGATTGTGGCACACTCTAATATTCCTCAATTAATTTATATCATGCTTTTGCATATAATTTATGAAATACAATTTATTTAAGCCATTTATCAAAAGTATTATTCATTTAAGGTTAGAAAATTTTAAAGAAAATCGTGAATCTGGCTAAAAATGGAAAACCGTTCTTGAACTGTGAAAACACTTCCAAATAATTTTCAAACAAACCCAACTTCAATTCATCAACGAGTCTTAATATCAAAAACTCAACAATATTTCTCAATTTGATTCTCAATAGCCTTTTCATTTCTCAAACATCCATTTCTCAGGGTTCTCATATATATAAATAATAAGTAAAAGCTCAAATTACTTCCATACATAACCATAAATCTTTATTATTTACATGAACCTCAAAATACATTACATAATCTCAAATACATAGGAGAAAATAAAAATGTCATTACCAAAGGACACAAGGACACCTAGTGCCCTACCAATGCCTGCGGTAGTGAGGTGACACGGACAACTGTCTTGCGGTCTGCGGGATGAACTCACCCGATCTGCGGTCTCTGGGCTCACGATCGGGATCTCTAGTACCTACGGCGTGGCAAAAGCAGCAGCGCTAAGCAATAATGCTTAGTGGTGCAATAATATAATAAAAGAAAATAGCAAGAAAAGCGAATATATAGTGAATGTGTATGATTCATTTGTTTAGTATGGTTATATATACATAAATTCAGTAACAATGTTCACTTTCATTCATTTGGTTGCACAACTAAAGTACACTAGGCAGTGGGTGGATAGCAGGTAAGCGGCACTGGGTATCAAGTACCTCGGGCCGTCACACCATCGGTCACATAAGCATCTCCCGGTGTGCAACAGAACAGCTAATAAGCTGTAAATATATCAGGCACAAGGCCAAAGCTCAATACAAAGTCAAAATGGCTAAAAGCCATAAAATCACAGAATGGCATATTGCCATGTGCAGTACTGCTAACTGAACCCTATTGGCATGCCAAACTATCCAAACCAATCATGTTAGGTATACTAGGGCATTTGAAACTTTTAAATTCTTCAATTTGTGAATTTCAAATTTTTAGTGTCACTATTCATCTTATTGGTCAACAAAAATGTTGACTTTTAGAATAAAAATATGTACATTGACTTTGGCACTCCCTACATACCACATTTGGCATTCCAAACTTGTTGGCATTAAGCATTTATACCATTTCAAAGTTTAAACCAACACAAGCAGAATTTTCAGTTTTTGTGAGTCAACTTTACTGTTCCATTGGACACTGTTTCTGTGGGAATTTGAAGAAATGTAAAACATGAAAGTTGTTCCTTATTTTGTCTAGTTAAATTTCCTTTTTGAATCACTCCATTTAGAGTTTTTTAGCTCCAGATATGGTCCAAAAACCACAGCTGGCCGGATGTGCATTCTGCAGAAATTACCATATCTACAGTAACATGAACAGTGACTGCCACTGCCATTTGGGTTAGGTTCTGGCCATAATTTGGGATAGGTTCCTTCATGAAAGTTGTTTGTCTATGTCTTAACTTGTTGCTGTAAAAATTTCAGGTCAATTGACCAAATCTACAGTGAGTTATGACCAAATGAACAGTTACTATTTATTTGGTCATTCTGCAGAATCAGTTGCAGGGTATTCGGATTGGGGCCAAGTTTTGGTCCTCTTGATTTGGTCTTTTGGGCATAGTTTCTTCAGCAAAAATGTGCCATTATAAGCCTAGTTTCATGTCCAATTGGCCAAACACCAATTGGACCAACACAGCCCAAGTTATGGTAGTGCAAGTGGACTGAATTTTTAGTCCCTCTGCTCTGTCCTAGGGCAGCCTGCAACTTCACTTTGCAATCCTATTTTTCAGTCCATTTTATGGTCAACATACCTAAAATGGTCACTAATTGACCATTAAAATGTGATCTAACAATTTCCTAAGCCAAGTCAATTTTTCACTCTTCAAAACCCTAGTTCCATTATAGGTTTTCACAACACCTTAAATACTAGCTCCTTTCAATAATCACATGCACACATGGTTTAAACTTGATCTATAGCCCACTTTAAGTCCATCAAAACAATCAAAATAATTCCTTCACAAGGGCTGCCAAAAGTTCATAGTATGTATACACATAATTCTTATTCATTTTAGTTGCAATTCTCACTCAATACAAGTTACAATTCATGAAAATAAGAAGTTTTAAGTGTCTAATGCACTAACCTTGATTAGGGCAGATTTTTCCCCACTCAAAACTTTACTTTCCTTCACTTTCTAGGCTGCCAAAAGGTTGTTTAAGGTGTGGGGACAAGTTTTAGTGAAGAGTGTTTAAGGTTTAGTAGTGAAACAAAGAGAGAAAGGGAGCTTTGGTGGAGCTTTCATGGTGGAATGGTTATGGAAAATGGAGAGCTACGGGTGTGTTTTTGTGGGAGTGGTGGCTGCTGGAATTTTTGGTTATTTTGGTGTTCATTTAGTCTCTTTTATTGGTTAATCAAATAATGGCTTAATTGTGATTGGTTGGAAATTTTAAATGACATCACAATGATGTCATTAATAAGCTTTTCTTTGATTTTTCTTTTCTTTTCATCACTACTCAATTTCAATATTATTTCTAGTAATGTTTAGTCATATTTTATGTCATATTAATTATTTACTCAACTGGACAAGTCGGCCAAAAATCACCTCTGAAGGCGTAATGACCAAAATGCCCTCAGTTTGGCTTAACGGGTCAAAATTATGCTGGAGATTGAAAAATTTTTCTAGGTATTTTCTTGGCATTCTAATGCCATAGGAACCTCAATAACCCTTCTCTGGAGTCCCAAAAATTATTTTATAATTTTTCCCCGTCTAGGGCTCCTCGTTCTTGAACGCAACTTCCCTCTGTTACCCATCGCTAGAACATAGCTCGTTTGACTTGGTTGTATTTTATTTCTAAAATTTTACTAAATTTTTCTTATTAATATTTGAGTTAATTATGGTCCCTCACTTAAGTTTAATTATTTTTAGGACGTTCTAGGTCCATCGGACCGACCGATCCTTTGGAGCAGTAGAATGTATGGAATGATTCTGGGAGGGTGTTACAACTCTTCCCCTCTAATTTAAATTTCGTCCTCGAAATTTACCTAATCTAAACAGTTGAGGAACTGTTGCCTCATCGTCTCTTCACTTTCCCAAGTTGCCTCCTCGGTGTTGTGGTGCCTCCAAAGCACTTTCACGATGGAATCTGTTTGTTCCTCAACTCTTTCATTTCGAGCCAAGATCAGTAGAGGTTCTTCTTCATATGTCAAATCAGGTTGTATTTCAATTTCTTCTCTGGAGATGACATGTGAAGGATCTGAGCGGTATCTTACGAGCATGGATATGTGAAACACATTGTGAATCTTGTCCACTCTGGTGGTAAAAGCTAGCCTATAGGCCACTGGACCCACGTTCGATGATTTCATATGGGCCAATGAACCTAGGGCTTAACACCTTTTCTTCCAAACCTCGTACTTTCTTCCACGGTGACACCTTGAGAACACTTTGTCGCCAACCACATATTCTATTTCTTTTCTCTTGGTCGGCATAAGACTTACATGCATGCGAGGCAACCTTTAAGTTGGCTTTGATTGATTTTACCTTCTCCTCAACTTTGTTTCACAGTGCAGCCCTACCGATTTGTCTTCGCCCAATTCGATCCGGCCTGCTGAGTTCTACATTTTCTCCCATACAATGCTTCATACGGGGCCATTTGGATACTAGCTTGGTAGCTATTGTTGTATGCAAATTCTGCCAGTGGGAGGTATCTATCCCAACTTCCCTCAAATTCAATGACATAACTCCTCAGCATATCCTCAAGGACGACATATATTTCATGTTATTGTTATCATTTGATTCAATATTTGTATTAATTCAATTGGTTCAATTGTTTACAGATTATTCTTTACGATTGCCCATCAAATGCGAGGATGGAAAGCTTTCTTTGAAGTGGAGTTGTGTACCCAAGGACTCATGCAACTTCTTCCAAAATCTCGATGTAAACCTTGGGTCTCGATCAGATATGATGGAAAGGGGGATTCCATGCAGTCTAACTATCTCACTGATATACAATTCTGCTAACTTCTCCGGTGAGTAGTCGGTCTAAGCGGCGAAAGTGTCTTGACTTTGTCAATCTATCAATTATCACCCATCTTTGCATCATGTTTCTTAGGGTGAGAGGTAGACCACTTACAAAATCCATGGTGACCCGATCCATTTCCATTCGGTATGCGTATAAGGTGTAGCAAACCCGATGGAACTTGATGTTCTGCCTTGACTTGCGACATGTCAAGCATTTAGTCACATAGTCGGCTATGTCTTTCTTCATACCGAGCCACCAATCTGAAGCTTGGATCATGATACATCTTTGTACTTCACAGGTGCATAGCATATACACTAGTGTGTGCCTCTTTTAGAATCGGCTTTCAATTGCCCGTTATCTGGTACACACAGTCTTCCTTTGTAATGCAGTCACCCGTCTGCTTTCACCTCATAGTCAGCTGCTTTTCCCTCTCTGATTTTGCTCATAATTGCCATTAGCTTCTCATCTACCTTCTGCCCATCTAGTATCTGCTGTAGCAGGTTTGGCCTCACTTACAACTCAGCCAAAATAGCTCCATCTCGAATCAAGGTTAGGCGGGCATTCAATGATCTCAAAGGCGTGATGGACTTTACGCTCAAAGCATCGGAACTACATTTGCCTTCCCGGGATGGTAGTCAATTACATAGTCATAATCCTTGAGGAACTCAATCCATCGCCTCTGTCTAAGGTTGAGCTCATACGGGTTAGCAAATATTTGAGCTTTTGTGAGTGCGTGTAAATGTAGCACTTTTCACCATACAAGTAATGCCTCCATATCTTGATGTGAAGATAATTGCTACAAGTTCTAGATCATGGGTAGGGTAGTTACGTTCATGTGGTCTTAGGTATGCGGAAGCATAAGCGACCACCTTTCCCTCTTGCATCAATACACACCTAACCCATTATGAGAGGCATCACTTTGTAGACCACGAAGTCCTTTCACGACCTTGTGTGTTAACTGCTGGTGCCTCTGTCAACATAGCCTTCAACTTCTCAAAACTAGTGCGACACTTGTCATTCGGTCAAATCTGACATTCTTGTGTAACAACTTGGTCATTGGAGCAGCTATTAGGGAAAATCCCTTCACAAATCTTCTGTAATACCCAGCTAGCCCCAAGAAGCTTCTGACCTCAGTTGTGTTTCTGGGAGGCTTCCATTCCATCACTGCTTCTATCTTCTTGGGATCTACCCTAATCCCATCAGCTGACACTATGTGTCCAAGGAATGCAATCTCATTCAGCCAAAAGTCACACTTGGACAACTTAGCATACAGCTTCTTTTCTCTCAGGGTTTGCAGAACAATCCTCAAATGCTCATCATGTTCTTCACTGGTCTTGGAATACACCAAAATATCGTCAATAAAGACCACTACGAACCGATCTAGGTATGGATGGAAGATACGGTTCATAAGGTCCATAAATGCCGCTGGTGCATTTGTTAGGCCAAAGGGCATCACTAGGAACTCATAATGCCCATACCGGGTCCTAAATGCAGTCTTGGGCACATCTACATCCTTCACCCTCAACTGATGATACCCTAATCTGAGATCAATCTTAGAAAATACTCCTGCCCCCTTCAACTGATCAAACAGATCATCAATTCTAGGCAACGTAAATTTGTTCTTCACAGTCACTTTATTCAACTGCCGGTAGTCAATACAAAGTCTCAAAGTCCCATCCTTCTTTTTCACAAAGCAACCTTTGGAGCTCCCCATGGTGACACACTGGGGCGTATGAACCCCTTATCAAGCAACTCTTGCAACTGAGTTTTCAACTCCCTCAATTCAGTGGGTGCCACCCTATAAGGAGCAATGGAAATGGGTGCTGTACCCGGCAGTGTCTCAATAGCAAATTCGACTTCCCTTTCTGGTGGCAAACCAGGCAACTCTTCAGGAAATACTTTTGGGAAGTCTCTCACTGTGGGTATGTCACTCAAGTTTGGCTTAGCCTGCCTAGTATCCACCACATGTGCTAGGTAGGCTTCACAGCCTTTTCTCATCATTCTTCTTGCAACTGTGGCTGAGATGACATTGGACAAGAAATCTGTCCTTTCCCCCACAACTGTGATCTCATTACCCTCTGAAGTTTTTAGAGAAATTCTCTTCAATTTGCAATCAACTATTGCCTGATGACGTGACAACCAGTCCATTCCCAAAATCACGTCAAACTCGTGGAAGGGTAACTCAATCAGGTCGGCCAAGAATTCATACCCCTGAATCCTTAACCTGCAACCATTGTATACTTTGTTCACCACTACACTGTGGCCTAATGGATTAGTGACCAGAATGTCTTGGTCACTCTCCCCTACCAGTATCCCCCTTTCTACGGGTAGATTGATGCAGATGTATGAGTGAGTGGATCCTGGATCCACCAATGCATGCACAGGTGTAGTGTAGAGGGAGCGTAACCACGATGGCGTCAGGGCATCTTGCTCCTCTGAGCTCTCGGGGCATAATTTACGGCGGTGGTCTATTATCGGCCTCTCTGCTGGCTCGGATGCGAGCCTCTCGATGGTCCCTCTTGCCTCGGACTTGCAGTTTTCTACCTCTCTGTAGTGCGAAAGCAGTGCATGCTGTTTGTGTTGGAGCATTTGTAGTAGTTCTCGTGGCGGTTCCTCGGTGATGCTCTGTCGACCCACATCTTAAACAGGCACTAGTTACTCTCCAACAGTCCCCCTTGTGCCATTTCAGGTAATGTGGACACGCAGAGGATGCTGGGGCTGGTCCCCTGAACCCCATCCACAGAGGCGCCCACCGATGGTGTGGGTGACCTCTCCTAGGGGTGAAGCGTGGCTGGGCCCCTGAGGTGACCACGACCACTGTGGGTGAGTGAACTCTGTGCGGGAGGACCCTTGAACTTCTTCCCAAATGCGGGAGATGAGTGGGTGACCCGTCCCTCTTCTGCTGTCTATCCCATACAGTGCGCTCCTTTGATTCTCACTTTTCCACCTTTATTGCAACTTCCACTAACTGGGTAAATTCTGTGATTCCCAAGGCAGTGAGCTGGATCTTGATGTTGTCATTTAGTCCCTCTTCAAATCTCGTGCACCTTTCGGCTTCATTAGGGACTATCTCTCCCTTAGTAGCGGCTTAATCGAACAAATTCCTTCTCATATTCGGCCACTAACAATTTGTCTGCCTCGGGTTAATAAACTCTCTTCTTCTCTCTTCGGATATCAGTACCCACATATTTCTTCTTAAATTACGAAAGAAAGAAGTCCCAAATTCTGACTTACGGCTGCACTTCACTAGACACAGTGTCCCACCACTCATATGCATCATCTTGCAGCAAAGAGATGGCAGCTTCCAGGTTTTGCTCTGGAGTGCAGTGGAGTTGTTTTAGTACTCTGCACATTACATTCAGCCAATTCTCAGCCATGAGTCATCTTCTCTCTTGCCATAGAAATCCACGACTCCAAACTTTCTTAGTCTTTCCGGTGTGATTTCTCTTGTGGAGCCAGTGGTAGTGGTGGTGCGAGCATTACCCGGCCATTTGTTGAAACATGGCACTGTGGAGGTGAGCAAGCTCTGCTTGGTGGTGGGCAGATTCTCTCATGCCCCAGTCTCTTTGCGGTGGAGCATGACTCTCCACTTCCTCCTCAACGGCTCTCTGAGATGAAGGGTCCATATCTTATTCAAAACAAGAAAGATAAATAGATCTGCGTTAGTGTCACCTCGACTCTTACAAATGCAATGCATGGTATGGACTCAATTTAGGCCCAGAAATGCCTAAACCGTGCTCTGATACCACTAAATGTGACACCCCTTACCGTACAGTATACAGTAAGTAATGCCACCACGGTGTCTGGCACACTCTAATATTCCTCAATTAATTTATATCATGCTTTTGCATATAATTTATGAAATACAATTTATTTAAACCATTTATCAAAAGTATTATTCATTTAAGGTTCCGAAAATTTTAAAGAAAATCCGTGATCTGGCTAAAAATGGAGAAAACCGTTCTTGGAACTGTGAAAACACTTCCAAATAATTTTCAAACAAACCCAACTTCAATTCATCAACGAGTCTCAATATCAAAAAACTAAACAATATTTCTCAATTCAGTTCTCAATAGCCTTTTCATTTCTCAAACATCCATTTCTAAGGGTTCTCATATATATAAATAACAATTAAAAGATCAAATTACTTCCATACATAACCATAAATCTTTATTATTTACATGAACCTCAAAATACATTACATAATCCCAAATACATAGGAGAAAATAAAATTTTAATTACAAAATGATACCTAGTGCCCTACCAATGCACTGCAGGTAGTGAGGTGACACGGACACTGTGCAGATCTGTAGGATGAACTCACCCAGTCTGCGGTCTACTGGGCTCACGATCGGGATCTCTAGTACCTACGCGTGGCAAAAGCAACGCGCTAAGCAATAATGCTTAGTGGTGCAATAATATAATAAAAGAAAATAGCAAGAAAACGAATATATGGTGAATGTGTATGATTCATTTGTTTAGTATGGTTATATATACATTAATTCAGTAACTTTGTTCACTTTCATTCATTTGGTTGCCCAAGTAACCTACACTAGGCATTGGGTGGATAGCGGGTAAGCCTTTGGGTATCAAGTACCTCGGGCGTCACACCATCGGTCACATATGCATCTCGGTGTACCTTGAGCGGCTAACAATTTGTAAATATATCGAGCACAAGGCCAAAGCTCAATACAAAGTCAGAATGGCTAAAAGCCATAAAATCACGAATGGCATATTGCCATGTGCGATCTTGCTAAGCGAACCCTATTGGCATGCCAAACTATCCAAACCAATCATGTTAGGTATACTAGGGCATTTGAAACTTTTAAATTCTTCAATTTGTGAATTTCAAATTTTTAGTGTCACTATTCATCTTATTGGTCAACAAAAATGTTGACTTTTAGAATAAAAATATGTACATTGACTTTGGCACTTCCTACATACCACATTTGGCATTCCAAACTTGTTGGCATTAAGCATTTATACCATTTCAAAGTTTAAACCAACACAAGCAGAATTTTCAGTTTTTGTGAGTCAACTTTACTATTCCATTGGATACTGTTTCTGTGGGAATTTGAAGAAATGTAAAACATGAAAGTTGTTCCTTATTTTGTCTAGTTGAATTTCCTTTTTTGAATCACTCCATTTGGAGTTTTGTAGCTCCAGATATGGTCCAAAAACCACAGCTGGCCGGATGTGCATTCTGCAGAAATTACCATATCTACAGTAACATGAATAGTGACTGCCACTGCCATTTGGGTTAGGTTCTGGCCATAAATTGGGGTAGGTTACTTCATAAAAGTTGTTTGTCTATGTCTTATCTTGTTGCTGTAAAAATTTCAGGTCAATTGACCAAATCTACAGTGAGTTATGGCCAAATGAACAGTTACTGTTCATTTGGTCATTCTAGAATCAGTTGCAGGGTATCCGGATTGGGGCCAAGTTTTGGTCCTCTTGCTTTGGTCTTTTGGGTATGGTTTCTTCAGCAAAAATGTGCCATTATAAGCCTAGTTTCATGTCCAATTGGCCAAACACCAATTGGACCAACACAACCCAAGTTATGGCAGTGCAAGTGGACTGAATTTTTAGTCCCTCTGCTGCTGTCCTAGGGAAGCCTGCAACTTCACTTTGCAATCCTATTTTTCAGTCCATTTTATGGTCAACATACCTAAAATGGTCACTAATTGACCATTAAAATGTGCTCTAACAATTTCCTAAGCCAAGTCAATTTTTCACTCTTCAAAACCCTAGTTCCATTATAGGTTTTCACAACACCTTAAATACTAGCTCATTTCAATAATCACATGCACACATGGTTTAAACTTGATCTATAGCCCACTTTAAGTCCATCAAAACAATCAAAATAATTCCTTCACAAGGGCTGCCAAAAGTTCATAGTATGTATACACATAATTCTTATTCATTTTAGTTGCAATTCTCACTCAATACAAGTTACAATTCATGAAAATAAGAAGTTTTAAGTGTCTAATGCACTAACCTTGATTAGGGCAGATTTTTCCCCACTCAAAACTTTACTTTCCTTCACTTTCTAGGCTGCCAAAAGGTTGTTTAAGGTGTGGGGACATGTTTTAGTGAAGAGTGTTTAAGGTTTAGTAGTGAAACAAAGAGAGAAAGGGAGCTTTGGTGGAGCTTTCATGGTGGAATGGTTATGGAAAATGGAGAGCTACGGGTGTGTTTTTGTGGGAGTGGTGGCTGCTGGAATTTTTGGTTATTTTGGTGTTCATTTAGTCTCTTTTATTGGTTAATCAAATAATGGCTTAATTGTGATTGGTTGGAAATTTTAAATGACATCACAATGATGTCATTAATAAGCTTTTCTTTGATTTTTCTTTTCTTTTCATCACTACTCAATTTCAATTTTATTTCTAGTAATGTTTATTCATATTTTATGTCATATTAATTATTTACTCAACTGGACAAGTCGGCCAAAAATCACCTCTGAAGGCGAAATGACCAAAATGCCCTCCGTTTGGCTTAACGGGTCAAAATTGTCTGTACCGATTGAAAAATTTTTCTAGGTATTTTCTTGGCATTCTAATGCCATGGGAACCTCAATAACCCTTCTCTGGAGTCCCAAAAATTATTTTATAATTTTTTCCCCGAGTCTAGGGCTCCTCGTTGCGAGAACCGCAACTTCCCTCTGGTTACCCATCGCTAGGGCACCGGCTCATTTGACTTGGTTGTATTTTATTTCTAAAATTTTTACTAAATTTTTCTTATTAATATTTGAGTTAATTATGGTCCCTCACTTAAGTTTAATTATTTTTCCGAACGTTCTAGGTATGGGACCGACGGTCAGGAGCAGTAGAATGTACGGAATGATTACCGGGAGGGTGTTACAGATTTCATTTGGATAAGAAGATGATGAAGAGTGGAAGGCAAATTTAGGAAAGATTATATCGGCTAAATTAGGGATTTAGTGGGCTATTTAGGGTAATTTAGGATCTATTGAAGGTATAAATAGGGGTTAGGGAATGAGTTAAAAATTGTTGAGGTGACGCTGAGTTGATGTCTTACATGGCACGTAGTTACACGCCTTAACAATGCAACAAATAGTATGATACAATTGCAACTCATTTTAAAGTTTAGGATTTAATTGATAATTTTCAAAATTTAGAGTTAAATTATAAAACTTTGGAAAGTTTTTTTTTTGAAATTATTCCTTTTAAAAAATAATTTTACATTTTTTGTTGGTTTTGATCAAATAAAAATTAAAATGATATTTTAATTCTTCTTAATCATTATGTGCATATTGTTTATATTTTAAAATATTATATGAAAATGTTATATTAATTTTGATTTCAGTACTCATGATAACCAAATAAATTTTAAAAAATTGAAATTTAATTTCATATTGCACCAAAAACTTGAAAAAAAAAACTATTTCATTTGGTTCTGATTTTGGAGTTTAAAATTCTGTCACATCATGTGTATATGGTTTAATTGACTGAATTTAAACATAGAGATTGAATTTATAAGACAATAATATATTATTTAAGTGTATATTTAAAATAAAAAATATAATTTAAATTAGTTGCATTACATTCTTGTCTATATTCATGAATCTAATTCCAAATATTTAATTTAAAATTCTACCAAGTGCACATGGTACCACAGAAAGTGCTTGCCGAACTCCATGATGCACAGCAGACAGCACATCTTTAACCTCCAAATTATGGAGCAAGTAATTCCTTAGAAATTTTTTTTTCCAAGTTCATTTGAGCAGAAAATATTTGTCACAATCTACTTCCATGCGGAATTGACACTAAGGTGAGTGTCTTCATCGATCATAATTTTAAGTTAATTTATTTGTTTAAAATATTTTTAAAATTTATAAAATGCGTTTAATAATAATAATAATAATAATAATAATAATAATAATAATAGGTTGGGAGAGAGAAACTTTTTCATTTGATGATTGTGAATTTAGTAAGTTTGAAAGTTGAAGCCCCTAAAAGTAAATCTAATTTTATAATACATTCTGTAAATTATGAATGATATACTGGATATTATTATTAATGATAAAATAATATCATTGATTTTTTAATATTTTATTTATGTATTTGATTTGGGTTGATGTAAAGGCTGAGTTTGGACCTCTAATTTCATGTATTTGATTCTGATATATATGCTCAATGAGCCTTGTTAATGTAATGAAGTGCCTTAATTTAAAAAAACAAAAAAAAAATAAAACTCTATTTACGATAAAAAAAAATCAACAAAATATTTATATATGATAGTATAGATCAATAATTACACTCTATCTGTACTATAAAGACAGATGTGACCCGAAAAACTAGTGGGGTTTTCTTCAAAATATGGCTGATTGAATATAAAAACTTAGCTGAAAACGTGGATGTAGATAACATCTATCTGACGTAATTATCACAGTCAATTAGAAGTGGCACCAAGCCAACCAAATACATTCTAAGATATATATATATATATATATATATATATATATATATATATATATATATATATATATATATTCTCTCTATAAAAGAACATAAATACAGCCCATTACGACTCAACTGAATGGACCGTAACTGATATTTGGAATTAGACATCAGGCCATGAAATTCATAATATTCTTAACTCAAATACAAGCCCAACAAGTGTGGCGTTAAAAAGGCCCTTGATGCATTCTCTCTCTAAAAATCCCTTTTCTTTGCTTTCTCTATAAACTTCATAGTCGTCCAAGTTTTAGTTGGGGAGAGATCTGGCCTCTCTTCAAATTTTTTTTTTCTAGGATTAATAATAATTAAAAAATATTATTATAATTGTACTCGATAAGGATTAATACTCTTGACAAGAGATAAACATTTAGTTTTAATTTTATTAAAAAATATATAATAATTAAATTTATTAAGAGTGGGTTTAAATAAATATAGTTATTAAAATTTTTTGGAGAAATTACAAAAACAAATGTTTAATTTATTTTCACTTGTGACAAAGTAGTCTTCACCATTACCAAACCATAACTTTCTATCTTACTCCATCAATTACATATTGATGTGGATAAAAAAAAAATATATATATTTAACCAGTTTAAATGATTTATAAATAAATAAAACTTAAAAAAAAAATACATATCATTGCTGTACTCACTGCTATTCTCCTATAATTGTTGGGCACAAGTGGAAGTGTAAATGGATTTGCCAAATATCTGAGAAATAAAGGAAAGAAATATAATTGCAAAAGGATGTTATTTTGATTGATGGAACAACAAAAAAGTAATATGCTTACAAAGCATTTGAGAATAGGCTTATAAAATATTTGAAAAAGATATGTAGAGGTACTACTCCTACAAATGCTTTCTATTGTGCTCTGTTAAACTCTCTCTCTATGTCTATGTTTGATCCAAGATATTGCATTATTGTTATATAGTGCTACAGGGTCGGTTTACATATTGTCGGTTTGCTATAATTAGCTTTCCAGGGTCTTATTATTTCAAAGCTAAGTTTATGCCAAGTGTCACACCCTACCCCTCTGTAAGGCATGACATGATCCCGTAGTATACCTAATGAATTATCAACTCCGTCTACTGATAACCCATTAAATACACTACAAGGGATTTTAAAAACTTTTCTTACTTCTTTCACAGTGGTGAGCACTATTTACAGGTGTTAAAAAACTTTTTGTTAACTGAAGTGATAGAACTAACACATTTGACTTATTTGGAATTTCTGTAAAAATTTTGGCAGAGTGCCATCTGTATTTTGAATAAAACAGTTCTTCATAAAACCTGTAAAAAGCACTTCAATATTTTTCTAAATCTCAACTCCAACAAAATTCAACACAATATTTTTCTCAACTCAATCCACAACAATTTTTCAGTATTTTCAAAGGATGAGATAAAAGAAATATAATACAAATTTTACAAGTCAAAATAACTCATAATTCACTTTACAACTTCAATGTACAATTTTAATTTACAACTGCTCAAATAATTTACATACATATTATTACATGCATACATCAGACCTATGTACATGGGTATACCTATAATATACACGAGTGATGAAAGTGTCTTCAAAGAAACTCAACTGCTCTATGCTCTTCTTACTGCGACGACATACAAAGCTATCATTGAGTGGTGAACTCGATGGTGCACAACTATAATTTAAAACATAGTACAATATACATTGACAAAATTCTGATAAATAATTTGGAAATCTGAATACTCATCAAATTCCAAAACTCAAAATATTCATTGCCAATAATGTAAATCATTTGTATAAATGACTTTGATCACAAAATTCAATTTATCAAATCATAACTAACCATTTAAGTAATTCCAACAAAATCAATTATACATAAACCATAATTGAAATCACAATTCTTTACCATTCAAAAGCCATTCTGTATCTCAAAAATCATTATGTATCTCAAAAATCAATCTTTATCTCAAAACCATGTTGTATCTCAAAACCATACTGTAGCTCAAAAACCATCTTTGTATCTCACAAACATTCTTTATCTCACTAACTATGCAAGACTAATCCGATAGGGCCATCTTCGATGTGATTCTAACTCCCTATGGTCGGGGAGGTCGAATAAGATTCTAACTCTCTATGGTCGGGGAGGTCGAATCATCGTGCACAGTACCATCACAATAATGAATCTTCCACAAGGGCCATAACGATAAAAAAAAACTTAGATCTAACCTCAAATCAGAGGAAAATCTAAGCACATTGCACGTACCATGGTAATCAAAACACAACTAACTCCATTGTCTTCTCAACAAATGAGAGGCGGGTAATAACCTAGTCAAGCATCTATAGTGAGATATAAAACAATATCACAATCCTTTTAGTGAGCATAAATCACAATATAATTCGATTCAAATTCAATTCCAATATCCAATAATTTTTATGCTCATCACAATTCAAATCATAAATTTGCATTTTTCCATGAAAATTACCATCACAATTCAAAACATGTTCTATCACAATTTCTCAAAACATAATTTATTCAATCCATAACAATGCTTAATACTTGTGGAAATACCATTTCACAAACCTAAATTCATACATACTATAACAATTTTCAATAATCATTGAATTAAATCCAATGCTTGTTAAACATAATACATAAGAAAAATATGTCATTTAATCATATAAAGTATTCAAAACAAAATCAGTTAAAAACTAGCTGTGCACAAACCTTTGATGACTGTCTCCTGGTCTGGACTCAGTGTTTCCTTCCCTTTCCCTGAGTCTTTACTAACTGAGAAACACAATTTGAAGTGTTTCAGTACAAAATTAAACTGTCTCTAACGATAATGCTTGATAAGTAGTTCACTGAAATCTATTATTTGCTTAATCACCTAATATATTGACCCTCGAGGTGTTCTAGGTAAATTAGGTTTTAGTGTCACTAATATGTCACATTCGATAGTATTTTAGGGTTGGTACATTTTGCCAAACTCATTTCCTTGTTTAGTGCATTTTAATGCAACTTGTTGGATTCCGGGATACTAGTTTGACCTAGCCGGACGACCTAGTTCCCTCGGTTTTCAGGTCTCGGTCAAAACTACAAACTTGTAGATCTATGTCTTATGGAACGCGGGGCAAAATTTTAGGTCATTCTGAGTTATGTAGACCAAGTTATGGTCATTTTACTATTGCTGGTCAAATGGCATCAAATTAGGTCATTTTAGGTCAAATTTGGTCAACTTTGGTTCGGCCAGTTTTTGGACCCGAACTTGTGCAAACTGTTTGACATACTTATGGTCATTTCTGGGCTTTGGTGTCTTCATAAGACTTGTAGGTATGGGTCTTAATATTCATGGTTAAAATTTCAGGTCAATTGGACCTGTTTTGAGTGAGTTATGGCCTAAACACTAACTGCTGCCCAATTGGTCAATTTTCAGGTTTCACTTGCACTTAATCCGAATTGGTCATTTTTCATGCCACCTTGCAAGCAGAATTTTGGTATGCTTTCTTAATGAAAGTTGGCACATTTTGTGCCTAGTTTCACCTCCAATTGATCTCATACCAATTGGAGTTACACATTTAGTTTTATAGGTTAAAATGCACACTGCCCTTAATTACATTGCTTAAACATCATTTCATTACACATTTACCTTACCATAAATCCACTCCTCAACTCAATTCTGTTTTGGTACATTACCAAAACCATATAACACTTCATTTTAAACTCATTTTGGGCAGATTACAAACATCCTCAATACACCAAATAAAACTTTAATTCACAAAGTCCAAATACAATCACATATACACATAAACATTTCTAGTTTTTACATACACTTTACACAACTAATTCATATACATATCCATCAATCCTCAATGTCATAATTCTGCCAATATCTTCATGAACTCATACATTTATCAAAGAGTCCCAAGGCTGCCGAATTGTTCCACAATGCCAAAGTGTCCTACAATTCATCATTTTCCATTCCAAGTGCATAATCACCATATACATGTGAAATAATTTACTAGGACATTAAATCACCATAATCAAATAATTTCTCATCAAATATATGTATGAATATTTCATTAAACATACAATTCCATGGCTGTCCAAAATTGATATATCAAGAACTCCTCAAACTTGAAAATTTTCTTCACAATTCAAACACCCATAACAAGTATACAAAGTTTAACAAAGCAATGTTCAAAAATACAAACTTACCTTTGGTTGGGACTTGTTAAACCTTCACTAAACTTCTTGATTTTGGTATCAAGCTCTTCCTTGTGATGTGAGGACAATTTTTAGTGAAGCTACCTAGGTGATTGGAGGTAAATTGAAGGAGTGCATGAAGCTTAAAGAAAAATGGCCATGGAGGTTTTGGGAGCTTTTCATTTACGGCATGGATGATTCTCAAGCTTGAAGATGAAGTGTTTAGTGGAGAAATCTGCCCACTAACACATATTATAATCCTTAGTTTATTCCTTAGTGGTCCACTCACTTTAGTTTAATCATTTTATATGTTAAATGTGTTATTTACACAATTTTCACTCCTCTTTTGGCTATTTACATTAGGTACCACCAAATTAATTCTTCATTTTATTTTCTAAATGTAATGTTATTTATTTTTTATGGAAATTTAGGTCAAATGACAATTTGGGATGTCAAATGACCATAATGCCCCTGTTCGGGTTACATTCCCAATTTTTCGGTAACACCGGGTTTTGTCTGTTTTTCGATTTCTCACTTTTCTTTGTACTAATTATTTAATTTTTCTTTGATTTTCTAATGATATTTATAGTTCAATAAAGGTCTATTTAAGTCCTAAAAATATTTTCCAGTGTTCCCATGATCGAGTTAGTCAACGATCCACTGTGACTTCGGTCTGATCACCCATCGCTAGGGTTCTCGGCTCGCTTAACTTGGTTATATTTCTTTGTTATTATTTTCCCCTTGTTTTTCTTATATTTTCTTTTCTTGTATTTCATTATTTTATGTCTCCTCACTCATAACGAAGTGTAGTTCTAGGCATCCTAGCTGTCCGGACAGCACTGGTCACCGGAACAGTAGAACGCACTACCGAACTTAGGGATGTTACAATTCTCCCCCCCTTAAATAAATTTTGCCTCAAAATTTTACCTGGTATTAGTCTCTGAACAGCTGTGGGTGCTGTCTCCTCATATCCTCTTTACGTTCCCAAGTAGCTTCCTGGCTTGAATGATGGTTCCACAGCACTTTAACCTGGTGTATCTGTTTATTCCTCAGCTGCTTTACCTCATAAGCCAGAATTTTTATGGGTTCTTTCTCATATGAGAGGTCTAGATTTACTTCAATCTCTTCAACTGATAGTACATGAGATGGGTCGGATCTGTACCTCCTTAACATGGACACATGGAAGGCATTTGTGTATCCTTGCTAGCTCTAGAGGTAATGCTAACCGATATGCCAAAGGACCCACTCTTTCAGAACCTCATATGGTCAGATGAAGCGAGGACTCGGTTCCCCTTTTACGCCAAATCTCATAATCCTCTTCCAAGGAGAAACTTTGAGAATACCTTATCACCTTTGCATACTCAATATCTCTTCTTTTCAGATCAACATAGGCCTTTTGACGATCTGATGCAGCCTTGAGTCTATCTCTGATCAATCTAATCTTTTCCTCTGTCTGCTGAACAATTTTTTTGGCCCAATCATCTTCCTTTCACCTACTTCATACTAACATAAGGGAGTTCTGCACTTTCTGCCATTCAAAGCTTCATATGGAGGCATCCCAATGCTTGATTGGTAGCTGTTGTTATAAGCAAACTCAATCAAAGGCAAGTGTGCATCCCAACTACCTTCAAATTCAATTACACAAGCCCGTAGCATATCCTCTAATATCTGAATAACCCTTTCAGACTGGCCATCTGTCTGTGGGTGGAATGCTGTGCTGAAGTTCAATCTAGTTCTTAGGGCTCTCTGAAGACTACCCCAGAATCTAGAAGTGAACCTAGGATCTCTGTCAGATACAATCGATACTGGCACTCCATGCAATTTTACAATTTCATATATGTACAATCTGGCCAATCTTTCTAGACTATAGTCTATCCAGACTGGCAAAAAGTGAGTAGACTTGGTTAGTCTATCAACTATGACCTATACTGCATCTTAACTATTCTGTGTCCTCGGAAGTTTCATCACAAAATCTAGAGTTATCCTTTCTCTTACTATGTTTCATAGGGTGCCACTTGTATGCTAGCATGACACATATTATTGTATATAAATTCTGTTAATGGGATGTATCTGTCTCATATCTCTCGGATTCAAGGACAGAAGTTCTCAGTATATTCTCGAGGGTTTATTCCATTTCTGAGTTATTATTATCATTTCATTTTATTATTTATAGAAACTCAACGAGTTTCAAAATTCTGAATCACTTGTTTATTTGTCCATCCGTTTGAGGATGATATGTAAATCTTGATATCTTTAAACATAGCAATTCTTGTAGTGCGGGTAATTCACATTAATATAACTGAGTCACTGACTCTAGCTACCTTACAAGTGTAGTCGTTTGATAGGCTAGTTCTGAAGTTTTACATTTCTGACTAAAATTTTCACATTTATTTCCAGTAATAGTACACTATTCGGGTGCAACTGTATCAATTTATAGATTACTTACAAATATTCTTAATTTACTGTATCACGAGGAAGTACGTAGCTCTACACAATAATCCCGTGTCGATCTTAATGTCTGCGACTTACAATACAAACATCGAGAACATTACATAGTCACTCGTTATAACCTCATGGACTAGGTTTTCTAACATCTTATCTTTCTCGAATCCACTAATATCCCAAACCGATTACGATTACAATTTCCTTTGACAATTACTACGGTAACATCTTTGCCCTCATTTAGAGCAATTCTATTACTGTAACTTACTTTTAGGTCCTCTTGCCTTACATTAAGTAGGCTCGCCAATTAGCTTTATAATTTATGGTTTGTTAGAAAATACTTTTAGCTAACAATTCTTCCAAAATTGATGTTAACCATACTTGTTATTGTAGTTATTATCCTAAATGACTAGTCACTAATACATCAAAATTCATTTCCATGTAAAGGAATAACAACAGAACATATAGTTCTGACACTAACACACAACTAAGTAGTGCTGGGATCAAATAATAACTAATTGTTTCTTTCAAAAATTAAGAACTTACAGACTACATCAAGTTCTGCTCCTTTTACTTGGCGCATAGTGGACACTCCAGTGGTGCGCTACTATATTCGGGTTGATTCAACTTTGTGTTATAGTGGTAAGGAGTACCAACTCTATTTCTATCTTGACTTTGATTGTGATGCAGTGAACTCGGAGAAGCGGTCGAGGTGGTTTAGCACAATCTTTAGCAAAGTGTCCAAGTTTTCCACAATTGTATAGCAGGCTCCGGAGGCCTTACGATAAATACCTCTATGTAGCTTACCACAAACATGGCAAAAGCAGGCGAGAATAGGAACTTACGGTTGTTCGGACTAGATCTTAGTGGTTTTGCCACGATGATCCGCCTCTATCATATTTACGAGCTCGGGGTTCCTCAAATTCTTTTCCCTTCCCCAAATTCTTGTTGAACTACGACCCATAGGTTTCTCCCTCTTTTCCATTTCACATTGCCCTTGTGGGGTTGGAGTGCGTACTTGGGCTTGGTGACAGATTATCGACCATTTGTTGAAAGAAAGTGGCCATTTCTTTGGGCCATTTGTGCGATAATTTATCTTTGGTAAAGCTGATGCAGTCGGGCCTTCGACACTTGTATACGCCATCACGGATTGTTTTATTGTCTCATTCTTCTCTTCCATTCTTTTCATAGAATTTTCTATTCCTGTACAACCAACATAAGGAGATTCCTCTCCATTAGTTCACATTTATGATGTAAATGTACTATATGTATCAAATATTTCAGCAGTTGTAGTTCTGACAAAAAGATTTCAAATTCACAGTTCGAAATTCACTGTAAAACCATTGCTATGATACCACTTAAACATGTCACACCCTACCCCTCTATAAGGCATGACATGATCCCGTAGTATACCTAATGAATTATCAACTCCGTCTACTGATAACCCATTAAATACACTACAAGGGATTTTAAAAACTTTTCTTACTTCTTTCACAGTGGTGAGCACTATTTACAAGTGTTAAAAAACTTTTTGTGAACTGAAGTGATAGAACTAACACATTTGACTTATTTGAAATTTCTGTAAAAATTTTGGCAGAGTGCCATCTGTATTTTGAATAAAACAGTTCTTCAGAAAACCTGTAAAAAGCACTTCAATATTTTTCTAAATCTCAACTCCAACAAAATTCAATACAATATTTTTCTCAACTCAATCCACAACAATTTTTCAGTATTTTCAAAGGATGAGATAAAAGAAATATAATACAAATTTTACAAGTCAAAATAACTCATAATTCACTTTACAACTTCAATGTACAATTTTAATTTACAACTGCTCAAATAATTTACATACATATTATTACATGCATACATCAGACCTATGTACATGGGTATACCTATAATATACCTGGAGCTGGTCTGAAAGTGTCTTCAAAGAAACTCACTACTCTATGCTCTTCTTACCTGCGACAGCATACAAAGCTATCGCTGAGTGGTGAACTCAGTGGTGCACAACTATAATTTAAAACATAGTACAATATACATTGACAAAATTTACAGTAAATAATTTGGAAATCTGAATACTCATCTGAAGGAACGGAAGCGTGAAAAACACAAGATTATACCATTGAATTCAAAAATTTTCACCTAGGGTCACATGCACCATGCAAGATTTATTTTTATCTATTTGATTTCAATGATAAACAACATATTAAAACTCTTTTAATATGTTTTTGGATCTGTATTTGCCATTTAAGATTTTAAAATTAATCAGTTAATTTTAGAACCTAGATTAAATCAAGAATGATTACACTAACCTCTTGATGTCTTTGCGGCGTGTCTGCGCCTTTGAGATTCGTCTTGAGGACACGGATGTTGTCCCTCTAGCTTGTCCACACCAAGAACACCTATGGCAGCCCTTGAACAGCTTCTAAAGCCTTTTCTATTAATTAGAAATTCAAGTTACGCCTTTTAAGAAGATTAGAGATGTAAGCAGGACACTAGAAACAATTTCTAGTGTTCTTAATTCAAGAGATTGATGGCTAATCTCTTTGAATTGATGAGAGATGAAGAGAAATAGCTGGAGGCTCAAAGTGGCGTGACAATTGAGAGGAGAGGCTGCTGGTTATGTTTCTTTTCATAACCACACTTAAATAGCTAGGTTAACACATTAAACCCTAGCCACATGTCACCTTTTGATTAGCTCTAGGTTTAAGTGACCCAATCACATTGTGCCAAGTGTCAAACCTATATTTAATCTTGATTTTAATCATCTTACATGATTAAAAAATATTTGTAAGCTTATGTGTTATGCCATGTGTCACCATCTCATGGTGCCACGTGTCACATGTACAAAATGACCAAAATGCCCTGTGTCTTAATTTTGAGTTCTTAACCCAAAATAATTATTTTCTTCTTCTAATTAATTTATATCAAATATAAATTAATTAATTAATCTCTATTAATTAATTTCTCATCAATTAAATTCATATTTAAACACTTTAAATATAAATTTAATTTATACTACACATCGATAATCTAGATTTGGTTTCAAGTCATGCTAGGGACTTTGCAATTTAATTACAAACCAAATCTATTTAATTAATCAATTAAACTCTTTAATTAATTAATTAAATCATATTTAAATAGGTGATAACTTGTGTATGTGTTTGACTTACTAGGCTCATCACTAATTGGCAATGAGACATGATATCAACTCTTAATATCATCGAACTCTTTCTTACCATAAATGATTTCTCTAAATCATTTTATGAACCTCATAGACCATGGTTAACACCTAGCATAGCATGCCATGGCCACCCAATTAGTAATAAGGTTTACCTTAAATGAACCTATAATCATATGTTACCATGCACTAGAATCTCTACATTACAAAATCCCAACTCAAATTTGAGTCATGGTTTATGTCAAACTCCATTTGCTATGAATATTATGTTCTCTTTTAATTCAGTTCTTGATTAAAAGATTTTTCTCATCGAAACTCTTTTACGAATAAATCTATCTGTCTGGCCGGGAACTTGAAACATCAAGAACAATTAAATGAACATAGGATTTTAACTCTATTTACTTAGAGGCAGATTCCATCTTGATCAACACCTACCTCCATATATAACTAGCGAGAGCCAACACATGCCCATATACCCATACATAGTACAAGTATGAAAGCGATATCAAACTCAAACTACCTATATACAAGATAAGCGTGCTATCTCGGTCTAAAGATTATATGCAGATATGATTTATGACAAAACATTGACAGAGTAAACTCCATGTGCTTGTCATAAGTGTCACTGGTTAGCCTACTTATCATTTATAAGTGCCTATCAAGTTTGTTATATGGCATGAGACTCACCATTCCATCTTATTTATATCTCATATAAATAACTTGGGAACAAACATGAATACAATCTTTACGGATAAGTCATGTCCTTATTATGAAGTATCCTCGATTGTGAACCTATTTATGATACTTTGTGCTAGAAATATTGTCACTCATATTCTTAACAACTTAAGAATAATATTTCTAACAAAATATCAATGGACCTTTTCTATTACACATAAATATATTATGTAAGCGGAAAAGTGGAAATGCCTTTTATTATTAAAAATATGTACAAGATACATACTAAATGATATGCTCTAGGGCATACTACTAACAATCTCCCACTAGCACTAGAGCCATTCATTACAATATCTTAGACCTATCTTCTCAAGATGTCGGTCTAGCCAGTGCAATGACATAGGCTTAGTGAATGGATCATTTGGATTTTCGGTGATGCTATTTCTGCATGGCTACATCGCCTCGCCCAACTATTTCTCTGATAATGTGGTAGCGCCTTTCTATGTGTTTGGATTTACGGTGAGACCTTGGTTCCTTAGCTTTGTATGTTGCTCCATTGTTGTCACGCGATGTAATGGAGCTGACTCAATGGAAGGAACTACGTAAGTTACATCACGAACTTCTTTATCCAAGCGACTTCCTTTGCGACATCGATGCGACAATATACTCGACCTCGATGGTGGAATCTGCGATGCGTGCTCTGTTTGGAACTCTTCCAGCATTTGCACCTCCATTACAAATGAACACATATCGGTAGACTTTCTATCATCGATATCGATTGGAAATCGAGAATCGGTATAACCATCCAATTGCAAGTCTCCACCTCCATAAATCAGAATAAATCCTTAGTTCTTCTCAAGTACTTAAGGATATTCTTGATAACTATCGATGTTCCAAACTGGATTGGATTGATACTGCTAGTCAAACTAACGACATATGCGATATCAGGCCTAGTACACAACATTGCATACATTAAACTTCCAATAGCGAAGCATATGGAATCTGGCCATCTTATCTCTTTCTTGGTGTCTTTGGAGACATCTCTTTAGAAAAGGTGGATACCATGTCTCCTTTAGTAACAATCCTCTCTTGGAATCAAGCATGTTAAACCTCTTTAACACCTTTTCCAAGTATAGACTTTGGGATAAACCAATTATTCTTTTCGCTCTATCTCTATAGATCTGAATCCCAAGAATATAGGTTGCCTCCCTAAGTCTTTCATGGAGAATGTATTTGACAACCATACCTTTATAGTCGTCAACATACGTATCATTACCCATCAACGATATGTCATCCACATATAAGACAAGGAAAGTGATAACTTGTCACTAACCTTCTTATATACACATAGCTCATCCTCATTTTTATAAAACCAAAAGATTTAATGGCTTCATCAAAGCGGATGTTCCAACTCCTCGAAGCTTGTTTCAACCCATAAATGGATCGCTTTAGCTTGCATACCTTGGAACCATCTTGGGATTCAAATCCATAGGTTGTTCCATGAAAATGTTTTCTTCAATGTATCCATTGAAAAAGCTGTTTGACATCCATACGCCAAATCTCATAATCATAGTATGCACTATTGCTAATAAAATCCTAATTGATTTAAGCATGGCAGCAGTGAAAGTCTCCTCATAGTCTATTCCTTGCCTTTGTGAAACCCTTTCGCTACTAGCCTTGCCTTATAGGTCTCTACCTTTCCATCGAGAACCAATTTTCTTCTTGAAAACCCATTTGTTCCCTATAGGTACAATACCTTGGTGGGTCAACAAGATCCCAAACTTGATTCTTATACATGGAATCAATCTCGGATTTCATAGCATCAATCCATTTTGAAGAGTCTATATCGATATAGCTTCTTCATGAGTAAGTGGATCATCTCCATGATCTACTTCTTCATGAGTAGATAACTCTTGTTCTTCTTCATGAAGAAAACCATATCTCTCAGTGGGTGAGATA
>NW_026615082.1:0-48047 GCF_030052815.1 Hevea brasiliensis
CCATATAGCCTCCTGATAAGAAATAGGATCAGAAATATCAGCACCATCAAACCCGTGTTCCTGTAAATAGACCATACAATCATTTGATATTGCAGGTCTACGAATCCTTTGAGATCTCCTCAAAGGTGCAACTTCATCAACTGTATCAAGCCCCTCAGCATCTATAACTGGTGGTTCTAAATTAACATCAATAAGGTTCTGAACTTCATCATTGCCCTTAGGAGATTAAAATCTACTAAGGAAGGTAGCAAAGGCACAAGAAAGACAACAGTCTCATCTCTAAGATTGACAACACGAGGTATTTGACTCCCACTATCCATCTCATGCTCAAAATAAATAGTACGATATGATTCAATTACTTTAGTAGAATGAGTTGGATGGTAAAATCTACTATTGCAAGAAGCAAGAAGAAGCCCTTCAAAGGCAAGTGCAACTATTGCAAGAAGCTTGGCCATAAGTTAGAGAACTATTTTAAGCTTAAGAAGAAGCATGAGAAGGAAGGTAATAGTCTAGAACTTGCCCCTCTAGCTCTAGTATGTTTTGAATCAAATGTTGTTGATGTTCCTTCAAATTCTTGGTGGTTGGATTCTGGTGTTACCATTCATGTTTCAAATTCCTTGCAGGGGTTAAAAAACGTGAGGAAGCCAAGTGAAAAGGAGAAGATTGTTTTAGGAGTAAATGGAGTTGTAGTAGTAGAACTCATAGGGACTGTTTCTTTTAATTTATCTTCTGGAAATGTATTGGAATTAAATGATACTGTTTATGTTCCTTCTTTAAGTAGAAATTTAATTTCCAGTTCTATTTTAGATAAGCGTGGTTATGTGTTCCTTCTGGGTAATGGAAAATTGTTATTTATTTTAAATCTAAAATTGTTGGTTTCGCTATTTTATGCAATGGGTTATGCATGTTGGATTTAAATTTAGTTCCTTTTCCATCTGTTGATGTTCCTATTAATGTTGTTATTGGGCACAAATGTCAAAGAGTTAATAAGAACTCTTCAATGTTATGGCACAGACGTTTGGATCACATTTCTAGGGAAAGATTAGAAAGGATGGTTAAACAAGGTGTCTTGCATAGTCTAGATTTCTCTGACTTTAATACATATGTTGATTGCATTAAGGGAAAATTTCCTGCTAGAGCTAGAAATAAAGGGGCAATTAGGAGTGAAGATGTGTTGAATTTAATTCATACAGATATCTGTGGATCCATTTGTCCTGTTGCTATGGGAGGTTTTAAATACTACATCACTTTTATTGATGACTATTTTAGATATGGTTGGATTGATCTTCTTTACAAGAAGTCTAGTTCCTTGGATGCCTTTAAAGCATATAAGGCTACAGTTGAATTGAAAACTGGGAAGCAGATTAAATGTGTAAGGTCTTGTAACACCCTAGGCAAATCCCACATCGACAAAACACGGGAGAGATGCTGAGTTCATAAGTTGATAGTTCGTAACCCCTATTGACGCATTTTAAAACCGTGAGGGCTTCGGCCCAGAGCGGACAATATCACTAGTGGGTCGGGCCGTTATATTTGTGGTATCAGAGCCGCTCCGCGTGCAACCTTGAACGATGGTGGGGCAAACCTTAGCGAGGACGCTGAGTCCCATAAGGGGGTAGATTGTAACACCCTAGGCAAATCCCACATCGACAAAACACGGGAGAGATGCTGGGTTCATAAGTTGATAGTTCGTAACCCCTATTGACGCGTTTTAAAACCGTGAGGGCTTCGGCCCAGAGCGGACAATATCACTAGTGGGCCAGGCCGTTATATTTGAAAGGTTCCTTAGGCAAATCCCACATCGGCAAAGCACGGAGATGGTCTTGGGCTCAAAAGTAATGATATATAAGATGGAGGAACTAATCACTAGAGGCGCCTTTTGGTGGAATGGCCTGGAGATTTGGAAGAACTCCAGGGTTAAACGTGCTCGCTTGAGAGAAATCCTAGGATGGGTGACCTCTTGGGAAGTTCTCCATTCCACCTATGGGACAAAACCGTGAGGCTTATGGCCAAAGCGGACAATTCCTCTAGTGGTGGGAGCCCGATCGTTACAATTGGTATCAGAGCCGCTCGCGTGTCCTCTTGGGCGATGGTGGGGCAAACCTCAGCGAGGACGCTGAGTCCCGAAAGGGGGGGAGAAAGGTCCCTTAGGCAAATCCCACATCGGCAAAGCACGGAGATGGTCTTGGGCTCAAAAGTAATGATATATAAGATGGGGGAACTAATCACTAGAGGCGCCTTTTGGTGGAATGGCCTGGAGAGTTGGAAGAACTCCAGGGTTAAACGTGCTCGCTTGAGAGAAATCCTAGGATGGGTGACCTCTTGGGAAGTTCTCCATTCCACCTATGGGACAAAACCGTGAGGCTTATGGCCAAAGCGGACAATTCCTCTAGTGGTGGGAGCCCGATCGTTACAGGTCTGATAGCAGTGGTGAGTATTATGGCAAGTATACTGAGACTGGTAGAAATCTTGGTCCTTTTGCTTTGTATTTACTAGAATGTGGGATTGAGGCATAGTACACCATGCTTGGGACTCCACAACAAAATGGAGTTGTAGAGTGGCGAAATCATACTTTGATAGACATGGTGAGATGTATGCTTAGTCATTCTTCTTTACCAAAATTTTTATGGGGTGATGCTTTGAAAACAGTTGTGTACATTCTTAATCAAGTTCCTAGTAAATTAGTGCCTAAGACTCCCTATGAGTTAATGTTTGGTAAGAAGCCCAGTTTGAGACATTTTCATGTATGGAGTTATAAGGCAGAGGTGAGGCCATATAACCCTCAGATCAGAAAGCTAGATGCTAAATCTGTTACTGGTTTCCTTATTGGCTATTGTACAAGTTCTAGAGGTATTACCTTCCTTCTCATGCTTCTTCTTAAGCTTAAAACAGTCCTCTAACTTATGGCCAAGCTTTTTGCAATAGTTGCACTTGCCTTTGAAGGGCTTCTTCTTAACTTTTAAATTATGATTATGCTTACCACCATTCTTGTTCTCAAATTTAGCTTTAGGTTTCTTGTCCTTCTAAAATTTCTCATTAGTCTTGCTACTAGACCCTTTAAAAACATAATTAATAGAAGGAGCATTCCCTTTCCTCATAGATTCCTCTTATTGGCACACAATGGCTATCAACTGATCAACTGTCCACTCCCCTTGTTGGGAGTTGTAAGAAGTCTTGAGAATTTTGAATTGGGGTGGAAGAGATTCAAGAATGTGCCAGACTAGAAAACTTTCTCCCAAATCAAGATCAAAAGACTTGAGCTTGTTGAAATAACTTATAAGTGTCATGATGTGTTCCCGTACACTACTGACACCATAATATTAGGTGTGCTCCAACAAGAAAGATAATGACTCTTTTGAGCCTTGTCAAACTTTTTAAACTTTTCAGCAACAGCCTGTAGAAATTCCTTAGCAGTCTCCTTATCAGGAATACCTTGTCTTATGGATTTATCTATAGTATACTTCATCACCATTAAGCAAACCCTATTAGAATTTTGCCACTTCTCATGATAAGTCTTTTCAGCAATAGTGGATTCATTAGTAAGTTCAGCAGGTGCATCAACCCTTAAGGCTAAATCCAGTTAGCCTATTGCTAGGTACATGCTCAGAGGCTCTTTCCAGTCATCAAAATTGGAGTCATTCAGAGTTTTCACAGCAGATAATTGCATAGAAACAACAGCTGGAATAAAATAATAGAGGAAACATGAATTATGTATATAACATAATCACAAAACTAAAGTTTCCTTTCAGATCCAGCTAAGTAAGAAATTGTGAACAAAATTGTTATTTATTATAATCCCTCCTAAGAGTCCCGGATTACAATAAAATCAAGAAAACTCACTGAACTCATCAAATATATATATATAAACCAACATCTTTAACAATTTTATACCAATAGGGTATTAAAAAAAATATTAAAGACAATTAACAAATAACATTACAACCAACAATAACTTATTATATTAATAGTGTTATACTGATGGATATATCCACTGTTAATATAATCCAAATAACTCTTGAAATCCATGGAACAAATTTTTAAACAAATTAACAAAACAATTTTATGACTAGTCTCACGATAGGTGAGCTCATAATCATAAAAGTGTTTACCATAGTTAGAATTTCCATGGACACTATATTATGAACATAGTAACAATGTTACTAATCATGGATATGTTCTCAATATGCCTGTTAGTCCAACAAAACTAATAACTATTAATAAACACATAATATTACTATAATTAATAAACACATAACCAAACAGAATTATAAATAGTTTATGTTATTGGCTTTTGTTAAATTAATTATATGTGACAGTATACATGTTCCATATGGGCTACAAAGTTCAATCATATTCACTATATGAATATATTATGTACTACTTCAAAAAACCAACATATAGCCATATGGATTTTGAAATTCAATCTATATATATATGTATATATGAAATTGATCAGATTGGTGTCACCAATTGCGTTGGCCATTGTATATATATATACAACTGAAATTGATTGATTTCGGCAGGAGTTCGGCAGGATATATATATATATACACACACACACAACAATATATATACCATCAAATTAAATTTAATATTTGTTTCCGAGACTAGTATTCAAATATACAACAACAAAATTAAAAAAAAAATGTAATCCCTAACCATAGCTCTGATATCAATTGTTAGAAATAAATTAAATCATTATAGATTACATAATTAGAGAATATGTGTACCCAAAAATACGCTTATATCCATGATTTTCTAGGAACAATGAAGAACGGAAGCGAAATGGTAGGTTCACAACTCTCAATAACCACAGTCTTCAAATTCTATATGAATTCTGTCTGATTTTTAAATGGGGCTATCAGAATATATATATATATATATATATATATATATATATATATATATATATATATAGGACTGAGAGTTGGGGCCTCTTCCTTAGTGGGCTTATGGACAGCCTGACCCATTACAGGCTTACCCAATCACATGACCCAATCCATTTAGATATTGTCAATTACTAAACTTATTATTTGATATCATTATTTAATCTGTCAATGAGCCTAACAATTGATTAATGCTAATCCACATCCAGATATATAAGAATATATATATATATATATATATAGGACTGAGAGTTGGGGCCTCTTCCTTAGTGGGCTTATGGACAGCCTGACCCATTACAGGCTTGCCCAATCACATGATCCAATCCATTTAGATATTGTCAATTACTAAAGTTATTATTTGATATCATTATTTAATCTGTCAATGAGCCTAACAATTGATTAATGCTAATCCACATCCAGATATAAATAAATAATCCAACAGTTAATTGTTAAGTAATAATTTTGGCTCAGGGACTCTTTAGTGCAAACACCCTTATGTCATTGTGTTTAGCCTTAAGTGAAGTTCCTGTGTGGTTCAACAAACAAGGCTCGGGGTCTTCATTAGAATTGTAGCTACCTCCTTATTAGTTGAATTACGGATGGGGAGGATTCTTTTTGTTTGGAGTTTTTAGATTCCTTCATGATCAGCCTCGTTCAGTGGATACTTGTCTGTTGTCTGTGACTTGCATGCATACAATTTGCCGTTGGAACAAAGTTTGTTTCTATGTTGCTCTACGATGGAAATCGCTCAAGATTTATGCATCACTTCTGATCAATTTTGGATTAGCTTTGTACCTTCTACCTCCATAACTTGTCTAGATCAGTTGAAAGGATGTAATCAACTTAAGGCGTCATTTTTTTCTGACCAGTTAGAGGTGAAGAATTGTGGACTTTGTCTAATATATTATGAGGATGAAGATGTAGAGGAATTAATGTGGTGCAATAAGCCTTTTGAGGATTTGGGTCTCCCAGGAACAACTAAAGTATGAATTCATCATCATTTATTCACCATTGTTGACAAAATATGGGTAATTATATTCTTTATAATTCTTTCCTTTGGTCACATTTCATTACGTCGTATGTTTGGTTATTGAGATTTCATAGCAAAATTTGACAAGAGATAAAAATAGAAAAATTGAGTCAGTAAAATAAACAATAATTGTTTTTCTTTATGGTTATTCAATTAAAAAAATGATTTTGTGTGCACATTACTTGCATATTAAATTATTAATTCTTTTTTTTTTCAATTTTCGGTTAAAAATTAAAATTATGTTTCGGTTAAAAATTATTATTTTATTATTTTTTAATAGATTTCTTTTTCCTTTAGTCACTCTTTTTGCTCAGTTGACACTTAATTTATTGTTTATTATTTGTATTGTAGGTTTTACTCATTTTTTTTTTTTTTAATTTGATTGTAGGTTAAAATTTGCTAAATTGCAAGGGAAACTATCATGGGCCTCGATTGAGAGATGCTAATTAGGAAAATCAATGTTATGCTCCTTTTATTATTATTAGTTTTGTCAGTTTTGTCTTTAATGTGCATCACATATTATTGTACTTGTTACATGGACTTATAAATAAATTTTTAAATAAAAGCCTTTGAAATTTGGCAAAATCTATAACTTAGTTCACGTATTTTTAAAATTAAACATTTTTGTCCCAAAAATTTGATGAAACCTACAATTTAGTATCTCTATGTAATTTTCCATCTAATTGACCATTAATTATGGTAAAAATGACAAAAACTCTTTAATCTATATTTTCTAACTGAAATGATTAAGTCCCTAAGGCTTTGTATTATAATCCTTTAATTTAAATTTTATAAACAAAATAACCTCTTGATTTACACTATTTTGGTTATAATACAAAACCTCAAGGACTAAATGGTTTAAGTTAGAAAACATATAGAGTTAAAGGTATTTTAGTTATTTTTGCTATAATTAATAGCAAATTGGATGCAAAATTAAATGGAATGACTAAATTGTAAGTTTTACAAAACTTTTGGAACTAATTTGATTTGTTTTGAAAATATAAGAACTAAATTATAGGTTTTCTCAAATCTCAGAATAAAGTATTATTTACCCTTAATTTTTTATATATAATTTTCTATTAAATTTTATATATGATATAATATTATTATAGGATTATAAATATTATATTTAATTATTTAAATTAAAATATTAATTTTAATTTGTTTTAATTAATTATATAAGTAAAATATTTATTAATTTAAGAATTACTATTACTTTTTTTGTCATTTCTATATTGTTTTATTAACATTTAGTATTAACTAAATTTAAGCTTAAATGTAATTTTAAAAAAGATTAAATTATAATTTAGCCTCTGAAATTTGACAAAACCTACAACTTAGTTCCTTTATTTTCAATACCAAGCCATTTAGTCCTCAAAATTTGATAAGACTTATAACTTAATCCCTGCTATTAGAAATTTTGTTAATTACTATTGATTCCAAAAAAAAGACCAAAATGCTTTTAACTCTATTTCAATATGAAAACAATTTAGTCCCTAAGATTTTATTTTATTGGCAATTTAGTCCCTAAAATTTAGGTAACTTATAAATTAGTCCCAGTAGTTTTAAAATCATGCAATTTAGTTTTTGACATTTTAATAAACTTACAATTTAATCCCTATCGTTAGAATTATAATTAATTCCCCACTGAATTTAGCAAAAATACCAAAATACTTTTAACTCTATTTTTAGTATGAAAATAATTTAGCTCTTGAAGTTTTATTTTAATAACGATTTGCATCCATATTCATACTTTTTTTTATATATATAACAATATAATATAATACATGAAAATATCATAAATTGATATATACACACACACATATAATTTTTTGTATATTATTAAAATAATAATGACATAAGGCTTGTTTATAAATAGTTATAATGTTTAAAGATCAATTTGTAACATACATGGATATTTTGTAATTAACCAAAATTTTTAAGGACCTTAAAGTAATTAATCCATATTTTATTAATTTAAATTTAAATTTTTTTAATTTAATAGACTCAATTTCAAATATGCAATGAGTAAATTGTTAATGAAACAAAATATCAAGGAATAAATTATTAAGAAAATAAAACTTGAAAGACTAAATTGTTTTTAGATTAAAAATAAAGAAAAGGGCATTTTAGTTATTTTTGCTAAAATTAATAGTAACTTTACAAAATTCTAATGGTAGGGACTAATTTGTATGTTTGTCAAATCTCAGGAATTAAACTACTCGATTTTGAAAATACAAGGACTAAGTTGTGAATTTTTTCAAAACTCATGGACTAAATTGTAGTTTACCCATAAAAAAATATAATAATAAGTTTTAAATGGTGAAGATGCTTAAAAATTAAAATAAATTAATGATAAACACAAGTTAACTCGCTGAATTAAATTTGTTCAAAGTAAGTTATTTTTTTTCATAATTTAAAATAATATTAGCTTGCATAATGAGGTTGCATAAGTAGATTAATGTTGTGAAAGAATATTATTTATAAAATTAAAAAAAAAAATAATTTTTAAAATGTATTTTATAGTTTAATGCACTATTATTATAAAATTTCCATTTTCACTATATTAATATCTTGAAATTTATATTGCCATATTGTTTAATGCAGATAATTTCAAAATCTATTTAATGTATTATAATGGGTTAAAGGCATTTCTGACAAAGTCAATGTCCCCTTCATACATTTATTATTATTATTATTATTATTATTATTATTATTATTATTATTATTATTATTATTATTATTATTATTATCATTTGGGTGTTTGTTTTTCAACACCCGACTTTATTTTCAAACCTTTTTGTTTCTTAATTCTTAAAATGCATTTATAATATAATAATAACAAATTGTTAGGTCTTATAATTGTCATAAAAAAAAAGTGAATAAGAATGAATATTTGACCATAAAGTTAGAATTGAATAATCAATGACACCTATAACAAATATTTATAATTGTATACATGATCATAGTAATGCATAGGAATTCATCTATAGTCATCCATAACATGAAAGTAAATATTATTATAACTATATCTAACTTATAGAGACAAATAACCAATGGAGTTTCCTCTAAAATATTGTTCATATAATTTTGGATAATCAAATGGCTGGTTGCTACAATGGTTCTCATCCTTAATTCCTTGACAAGAGAAATTTACTCCTAATCGGTATGTGTGCATAAGATGCCATGGTAGTCCTTTATTAGTAGTGTCCTTACTTCTTTATTTGACTAAGTTATTTTGTTGAAGAATTCATATCCAATGATGACTGTACTTCCAAGAAAACATGTCTGGTTGCTTGACGAATTCTAGTTTCTATATCTTGGCTTGATTTTGTACACAAAAAGGTTGCTGAGGACGTGGGAGAAGCTAAATTTCACATAACTCTAATTAAAGATTGTTGTGAAGTGATGCCCACCTCTGTGACATGCAAGCCACCTGTAACTTTTTTTAAATAAAAAAAAATCAAAATAAGTAATCATGATTACATCCATTTTTATATGTAATGATCGTTATGTTACTTTAAGTATAATTGATTACATTATGTAATTGCCATTTTATTACATAAAATTTTTTGTGTTACTAAACAATATAATCAAATGTATAATATAAACATAATTACATTATAACTTTAATTACATTTTATCCAACATAACCTTAATGCTTGTGAGGATACGCTGCATGACCATGGAATAGAGTAGGGATAGCTAAGCGGCAATTTGCTTGGGGGGATGATATGCTTATCTGTACTAATGATAGCAATTATTTGGATTTATTTCCAAAAGTGGCCCATTAAATTTAGACAATTTTGAAAGGAGACTAGAGGCTAGTGTTTTACTTCCAACTGTGGAGGTGGTCTAGGAATGTCACACCCTACCCCTTAGTAAGATATAACATGATCCCATAGTATACATAATGAATTACCGACTCCGTCTACCGATAACCCATTAAATACACTACAAGGGATTTTAAAATGAGTTTTCTTTCTTTTTGAAAGTGGTGAGCTTTTGTAGCAGGTATTAAAAACATTTACTTAAAGTTTAAAGACTAGTTAAAATTTTTGTCTATTTTTATTTTTACGCAAATTTTAGAAAATTTTCGGCAGAGTGCCGTCTATATTTGGGAAAAACAGTTCTTCAAACACCTGTAAAAAAAAAAAAAAAAACACTCTCAATAATTCATTTCACAAAATCCACCACTACCACAACACAAATCAACATCATTTCTCTCAACTCCATAATTCAAAAAAATTCTCAATTCAATTGTCTTCAAAAATAATATTAACTAACTTCATTCATATTCCACTAAAGAAAAATTTATTTACATTCATTACAAAACTCAATAATAAGTTTGAACATTACAATAATTTGTATTTCATTACATACCAAAATAATATTATAAGAGTTTTTGTACAACTGCTCAAATAATTTACACACATATATTTACATGCATAATCAAAATTTAATATACAAGGGTATACCTATAATATACCCGAGGCTAATCCAAATGTGTCTTCAAAGCGCAGCTACCAGAAATCTCACTCGGCTGCTCTATCTTTACTTTCACCTGCGACAGCATACAAAGCTATCACTGAGTGGTGAACTCAATGGTGCACAACTATAATTTAAAATGTAATACAATATATATTGACAATAATTATACCAAAAATTTTGGAATCTCGAAATTTAACCAATTTCCAAATGTCGAAATTTTCATTGCCAATAATAATAGTCACTTGTTAAAATAATCTTGATCAAAATTTCAATTTGTTAAATCACAACTGAACAATAAAAATAATTCTTGCAATTATGGAAATAAACAATTATTTTAACAAAATCATTTATGCACAATCTCATTTAAAAATCACAATTTCTTATCAATCAAAACCCATTCTTTATCTCACTAACTATGCAAGACTAATCCGAAAGGGCCATCTTCGTGGTGATTCTAACTCCCTATGGTCGGGAAGGTCGAATCATAGTGCACAATACACAACACAATAATGAAACTTCCGAAAGGGCTAATGTAACAGCCCGATCCTTCTCCAGTTAGTATTGTCCGCTTTGGCCCATGAGCCAAATCGGACAATACTGACTGGAGATGGATTGGGTTGTTACAATGTGGTATCAGAGCTGGACTCCCTCTAGTACAGTGTGTGGTGCGAGGACGCACCAGGCAGAAGCTGGTGGGCATGTCATGACCCAGGGATGGGGTTGGGACTTGCTTGTTCAACCAGCTACGCACTGGGGTGGATTCGTGTCCCACATGAGAAACGGGAAGGAAAGATTTGGGCCATATATGTGGGAGCCTTCCTCACCTGGTCAGCGCGCTTTTGGGAATAAAACCTCCCAAGGGAGAAATCCGTGAGGCCCATGGGCCAAATCAGACAATACTGACTGGAGATGGATTGGGCTGTTACATCTCCGCGTGCAACCTTGGGCAATGGTGGGGCAAACCTCAGCGAGAACGCTGAGTCCCTTAAGGGGGGTGGATTGTAACACCCTAGGCAAATCCCACATCGACAAAACACGAGAGAGATACTGGGTTTATAAGTTGGGGATTCATAACCCCTAGTGACGCGTTTTAAAACCGTGAGGGCTTCGGCCCAGAGCGGACAATATCACTAGTGGGCCAGGCCGTTACAGCCAATAACTATTACTTAGATCTAACCTCTAATAAGAAGAGGATCTAAGCCTGTGCACATACCATGGTATTCAAAACAAAACAAAGCTAACTCCATTGTCTCCTCAACAAATGATATAGAGACGGGTAATAACCTAGTCAAGCATCTATAGTGAGATATAAAACCATATCATGCATTTCTTTGTCCTTTTTGTGAGCATAAATCACAACACAATATTAATTCAAGATCAATTCCAATATTCCATAATTTTTTTATGCTCATCACAATCCAAAACAAAATTTTGTATTTTATTCATGCAAATTGCCCATCACAATTCAAAACATAATTCCAACGCAATTTTCCAAACATAATTTATCCAGTCCAAAATAATATTCAATAATTGTTGCAATAATATTTCATAAAACTAAACTCATGCTCACTATACCAATTTCAATAATCATTGAAATAAATCCCATAATTGATAAACATAGTGCATAAGGAAAAATAAAATCATTTAATTACGTAAAATATTCAAAACAAATTCAATTAAAAACTAGTTGTGCACAAACCTCTTTTGTCAACTCAATTTACTCAATTTTTCGTTTCTCCTTTGAAGATCCCTTTCTAACTGAAACACATAAATTTAAAGTGCTTCAGTATCCATTTCTAATACTTAAATTCCAACAATTTCTTTGCAGACTTATCTTACCTATTACGGTTTATAAATTTCGGGTCTTTTATATTTTGGTGTATAGTGGCACTATTTATGATACTATTCAAGTCAAAATGTTGACTTTTCTATATTTAATAGGTTTATTAGTTCTAATTGCACCCATATACCACATTTTGGGTGTCAATTTTGTTGGCATTGATTGCCAATTCAATTTCCAAGTCTCTTAAGAGAAATTACAATTTTTTAGTTTGGTCTCCTATTTTCTACTGTTCCATTAGTCTGGTTACTGTGAGAATTTGGCTAAGTTCCCTTCATCAAAGTTGTTCCTTATTGTCTTAGCTTTAATTCCCTTTTTGAATCACTCCATTTGGAGTTTTGTAGCCCAAGTTGTGGCCATTTGAACATGATTGGCCGGATTTGATGTTACACAGAATTCTGGACATTTTCTGGATATTGGCAGTTTTTGTACACTGATTGCAGGTGACTTTTTGGACAGGTTGTGATCAAAATTTGGGTTTGTTTTCTTCATGAAAGTTGTAGAGCTATGTCTCAACTTTCTATCAGTATAAAATTCAGGTCATTTGGACCTTTTTAGACCAAGTTATGGTCATTTATGTAACTACTATTCATTTGGTCATTTTTGTTCAGGGTAGTGTGCCCAATTCTAGATTTGGCCTAATTGTTCACTAAGTTATGGTCACTTTCTGGGCATGATTCCTAAATGAAAATGGTCCATTTTGTGTCTAGTTTCATTCCCAATTGACCTCATACCAAGTGGGTTAGTAAATTTTTAGTTTTGGTCCCTGAAAAGGACCTAGGTTAAGCAGTCTGCATACTGACCCTAACCAATCCAAATTGAAACTTATTTCTAACAATTCACACACACCACAAATAGTCATAATCGACCATTTCTCAACTCAAGTAAGGTCAGCTACATCAATTGACCATTTTCTATAATTTTTCTCCCAAACCCTAAGTGCCAGGAACCCTAATTCACTAATTATTACATCTCACTAAATCAAAGCATATAAACATGATCAATCAATCAAAATCACTCAAATTTCCCTTCTCCCAAACATGGCTGAAATTCAAAGGGTCCCTCATGTGCATGATTTTCATAATTCTTAGCATAAATTCATCAATTTCCTACTTGATTCAAGTATCTAAATCATAAAGATAGAAATAATTTGAAGGAAAATCACTAACCTTTGTATAGCTCTTCAATCTTCAATTTCTTCAACTTTTTCTTCTTTCTTTCTCCTTCAATCTTCTTTCCAAGGTTTGATTTGAAGTTTATACTATTTTTTCCAAAAGATTTATGGTGAAATTTGAGGTTAGAAAGCTTGGTAATAAGCTTTCATGGAGGTTTCAAGAGAGAGAATTGGGAGAGTTAAAGGGATAGAGAGTGCCGTCCATGTTGAAGAAGAAAGAACAAATTTTTATTTCTTTTTTTTTTTTTTCTAATTGGTCCCTTAATATAGTATTATCCCAATTTTTCATAATTAAAAATTAAAAGATTTATGGTGTCATGGTAATGTCATAAAGGGGTTATTTTCTTTTCTTTTCCTTTTCCTTTTATTTTTTTATAACTTCTTCAATTTAAATCTATATTTCAAAATTTTAATTTCTCACATTTTATTGGATAGTTAGGCCATGAGTCACCTCTAGGGGTGAATTGACCAATTTGCCCTTTGCCGATTCAATCCGGTTTGCAAGTTATTCGATATTTCTTCCGGATCCCTGACCTAATTATTTGACCTGCTTAACAATTCTTTTTTGTGATTTTCTCTTTTCCACTGTGTTCGCAATAGTCCTAAGGACTGCAGCGTTACATTTTACGATTCAAAATTTGAGTTTAGACTGACCTCGTAGTCACTTCCTGGAAAGGTCACCCATCACTGTGACTCCCGGCTCATTTAACTTTTTATGCTTTATTTTTTTTTTCTTTATACTTAACTATTTGGCAATTACTAATTATTTATATTCAGGGCTTATCTAGGTGTCTTAGATGTGGTTCTACTTCTCTTAATTGTCTGGACCGATACTGGTCACAGAAATAGTGAAATATACTAAGCTATGCATATAAGGGTGTTACAAGGAAACACAAGTAGCGGTAATGGAGGCCCATTACAAAAGTCTACTAGAAAATAAAGAAGATAATCAGCTAGCATTTGTGAATTTGGACAATGGGAGCCTCAATCTTTTAGGTCCACTCTCCAACAATCAAAAGAAAGTTGAAATGTCTAGACTTTTAAAGAATCGATAAGGTACAAGCTCTAGTCTGACAGAGAAATTTGCCTTTATAAGCATATTGATCTTCTCAAGTTATTTGCTTGATAGTATTCAGCAACTATAAGTAGTAATTTTGTAGGATAATAATGCAAATGCGATGGGCTTCCATTTTGGTGCACAGGAGGAGGTGAGACAAATGATTCTTCTAGGTTATGGTCCGCTGCTTCTGTTATCCATCTCATGCTCTGCTGCTGGCAGCTTTTATCTTTGCTACAAATCTTGCGCAATGTTTTGACATTGGTTTATTTGGTTAGATGAATTTTGTATTGACAATAGATTTATTCTTCAATTTTCTATCAACTTTTTAGGTCCTTGGGCAACAAGCAAGTTCCCTTCTCATTGTCATCAGTAGCCTATGTTGTTTGGTTTGTAGGCTGCATTAGGTAGGCCTTGGTTTTCTTGTTTTGTGTCTTTTCTCTACTCTTTTTCTCTTCAGCATACCTTTTCCTAGGTTAGGTGCCAAGGTTTAGTTGGAAATTGGTATGCTAGGTTCCTTTTTGAACTCATACTTTTAATAAATTTATTGCTTACCAAAACAAAAAAGAATGACACTCAAACAAAACATCAGGATTAACCCAATAATCAAGCAACCTAAACATACACATGTAAGATAGCCCTGAAAAGGATCTCAAATTTCACATGAAGCATGTTGGCGAAACCTCCATTAGACCTGAAAGCTACTCAAGACAAAGGACTACTAGTACAGGAAACACCAAAAGCTCTGAAATATTAAAATAATTGGGTAAGTATAAACTCAGTGAATAATACCATGGTAGAAATCACTTACCCAATATCCATTGTGAAATTAAACGTCAAAACTTAAGAAATTAAGGAACTTTCAGGTTGCCATCATGTTTTTGAAACAACACTAAGCTGGATTTTTGTCAGTCTTCCTTCAATACCTGATGAAATCAAAGTGTAAAGGACATTTTTTGATTTATAGATGACAGAAGGAAGTTGCTAGGGGGTGGTTTTAACTTCATGAATGTTGGAAATGGCTAAAGGGCAGCAGCGGCAAGAGGGAACATCAGCGGTAATTTTTATTCTTCCTTTCTACAAGTAGGGTGTGACAAATATAAGACTGCACTCTCATTTTATAATTTTTTATATTTATTTTAGTTTATCCTTTGATTATTAAGGAGTGCAATATGAAAAATTAAAGGATGCATCTGATTGAAATATTTCCATGTAAGAGCATCTGAAACAATGACACAATACCCCATCTTTAGTCTCATGCTCCTAGTGCCATCTCATTTCCTTAGCCATTTCGTTCAATGCATATAATCTTTGCAGCCTTGGAGTGAGTGAAAAGTAATACAGCTTCTTATATGGGACATTTGTTTTGTGTAGCAGATCCTCTTCTGTCCCTTGTGTACCAAGGATGCTAATAGAATTTGCAACTTGTTAATTCGTTGTATTCACCCCAATATGTCATCCATGCAATTGTTTGGTATACACCATACAATTGCTTTTACAGTATTGAATCTTCTCCACCAGTAGTCCTGAGCCTTGGACAAACTTCTTTATGCTGTAGAAGTTGTCCATTATAACATTATCAAATGGTAACAACTCTTTCACAAAATGACAGAGTTCACCAATGCATCTTTTGGACAAATAATGCTCAACATCCTTGCAATAGCAAATAATTGAGAATGTTTTTCATTACTCGTTCACAAGTCTTGATTAACAACCATAAGCATATCATACAATTTCTGAGTGAAATCATTTATATTTACCGAACAATGAGTACGTACTTTAAAATGGATAATTATTTATTTATTTTTTCATGTAGTGCCTATCATAATACTTAGTCTTTGATATAAATACGATAAGTAAATTTTCATTGATTTTAATAAATATTTAAATATTGAAATTTTGGAGTCTAGACTTTCACTATTTTTTTTTTTGTAATTTTATTAATTTCTACTTGTTTAAATATCTAGAAGAAACTTTTTTGAAACCTCATGGCCAGATTTATCCATTAAAAATTTGAAGCTGGGATTTTTATTATGCATGTAAATGCTAAGAATATTTATTTTTCAAATTATAACCTTTGTTATAAGCAAGTGTTTAAGATAAGAATATGTTATGTATAAGAGTGTTATTGGCTCATAATTATCATCAGTGATGATATCGCATGAAGACGAATATCTAAACAAAAAATGGAACGAGCTATATATATATATATATTTCTAGTAAATTATAGTATGCTAAGTTAAGTCTAATCCTACTCGCCTTTTTATGCCCTTTAATAATATTTCTTTACTGTATATTTCTTTTGTCCTTTTATGCCCTTTAATGATACAATTATGATGAATTTTAGACATGAACTAATATATATGATTTGCTATTTTAAGTTTGGTTTTGTTTATAAATTAAGTTTTATTTCCTTTCGATAGGTTCTTCTGGAAGATTTTTTTTTTTATTCTTTTTAATGTTGTTAAATGTTTGTTCCAAATTTTAAGAAGCGTTTTTGAAATTCTTAATTATTCGACTATATGAATCTAATTCATAATTAATTAATTTAAAATAATATTTATAATGAACATAGGTTGTGATTACTTTCCATGTCAAATTATTGGTATTTAATAATATTTTACTTCACTATGTCTTCTACCAAAAAGTAAAGAACTTCACTATGTCTCATAATTAGTTTTTATTAAAAATATTCTCACATAACTTTTTTGCAAATGTTTATTAGAACGTCGCTCAAACATATGGTGACGTAGATATAAAAAAATTAATATAAACTTATAATAATATTTATTTTACTTATAATAATATTTGTTGAATATTGTTATAGACATTTTGTTATAATGAGGCAACTACGATATTATAAAAATCAAGGGAAGTACAAAGTTTGCTGTTTAAGCATCATTCGGGTCTCATTGATTGCATTTAAATGATATCCAATACATTTTTCTAATTTAATTAGGCAGAATCAATTTAATTATTAATTTGTTGCTAATTTATTATTTCAGAAATTTTTACGTAATATATAGTTTTAAAATTTAAATGTTAAATTTTGATATTTTACTAATAATTTTTTATATCAAATAACCAATCATATAAATAAATAAATAAATAAATAAGATAACCTTAATTAAAGACAAATTAAGAAAAGAAATCCTTTATCCTCTGTTTAATATGAAATTTTTTAAGGTAATGAGAATGTTTTTAACCTTTAAAAACTTTAAATTTGTGTTTGAAAGAACTCAGTGATTTTTTAATGTAATGTTTTAGAAAATTTTTCCAAATCTCAAAAAAAGAACTCCATTTTCCAGCCTAGTGAATTGGTGAATTAAGAAGATTTTTTTTTAATTTTTAAATATTTAAAAAAAATTTCTATTTTTTTTCTAAATAATAAAAAAATTATAAAAATTTAGAAGCCAACTTCCAAGCAATAGCAATAATTTCTGAAAAGAAAACAAAGGCCAAGCATAAAACAAATGTTTGATTTAGGAGGCTCCCAACAGAAAAAGTGAAAGGAAAATGGAAAGGTCTTGGTGAGGCAATTGAATTCCAAGCAATAGCAATAAATATATGAAAGGAAAACAAAGCACAAGGCTTATTTATAAATAGTTATAATATTTAAAGATCAATTTGTAACATACTTGGATATTTTGTAATTAAGTAAAATTTTTAAGGACCCTAAAGTAATTAATTCATATTTTATTAATTTAAATTTAAAATTTTTTAATTTAATGGACTCGATTTCAAAAATACAATAACTAAATTGTTAATAAAATAAATTTTCAATAACTAAATTATTATGAAAATAAAACTTTAGAGACTAAATTATTTTCATATTAAAAATAAAGATAAGGGCATATTGGTTTTTTTTTACTAAAATTAATGGTAACTTAACAAAATTTTAATGGCAGGGACTAAGTTGTAGGTTTTGTTAAATCTCATGAACTAAATTGTTTGGTTTTGAAAATACAAAAACTAAGTTGTGAATTTTGTCAAGACTAAATTATAGTTTATCCATAAAAAAATATAATAATAAGTTTTAAATGGTGAAGATGTTTAAAAATTAAAATAAATTAATAATAAATACAAGTTAACTCATTGAATTAAATTTGTTCAAAGTCAGTTTAAAATAATATTAACTTGGATAATGAGATTGCATAAGTAGATTAATGTTATGAAAGAATATTATTTATAAAATTAAAAGAATAATAATTTTTAAAATGTATTTTGTAGTTTAATGCACTATCGTTATAAAATTTTCATTTTCACTATATTGATATCTTAAAATTTTATATTGTCATATTGTTTAATGCAAATAATTTAATATATTATAATGGGTTAAAGTTATTTCTGGCAAAGTCAATGTCCCCTTCATACATTTATTATTATTATTATTATTATTATTATTATTATTATTATTATTATTATTATCTTTTGAGTGTTTGTATTTCAATACCCGACTTTATTTAAATGCATTTATAATATAAAAACAACAAATTGTTAGGTCTTCTAATTGCCATTACAAAAAAGTGAATGAGAATGAATATTTGACTCATAAAGTTAGAATTAAATAATCAATTACATCTATAACAAATATTTATAATTGTATTCATGATCATAGTAATGCATAGGAATTCATCTACAATCATCCATAACATGAAAGTAAATATTATCACACCCGTATCTAACTTATAAGACAGATAACTGACGTAGTTTCCTTTAAAATATTGCTAATAAAATTTTGGATAATCAAATGGCTGGTTGCTATAATGGTTCTCATTCTTAATTCCTTGGCAACAGAAATTTACTCCTTCTAATTGGCATGTGTGGGTAAGATGCCATGGTATTCCTTTATTAGTGGTGTCCTGAATTCTTTATTTGGCTAAGTTATTTTGTTGAAGAATTTATATCCATTGATGACTGTACTTCCAAGAAAACATGTCTAGATGTTGGACAAATTCTAGTTTATACTTCTTCACTTGAGTTTGTACACAAAAAGGTTGTTGAGGACGTAGGAGAAGCCAAATTTCACATATCTCTAATTAAAGATTGTTGTGAAGTGATGCCCACCTCTGTGACATGCAAGCCACCTGTAACTTTTTTAGAAGAATTGTCTACCAGCTCTCCCTCGACTTTACATGTAGATCATTTCGCTTCAAGTCCACAGTTGAGCTCATCTGACAATGGGTTAGGAAGCCAAGACAAAAATGGCCATACACAGGTGGCTTCATTTTTTGACATAGCAGTACTGATATTCATTCATCCAATCAAACCACACTTAGGTTATGTTTGGTAGAGCGTAATCTAATATAATGTAATCAATAATATAATACAATTAAAGTTGTAATGTAATATAATGTAATCCTCATTACATTCCTATATTTGGTTGTAAAATAAAAATATAAATAGTATAATGTAATGATAACTTTGATTTTAATATTTAATTTATTTATAATATTAATAATAAGTGTTAATGATTGTAGTGATTGGTGATCGAGTGATAGTATTAATTAAGTGATGGTGATAGTGGCGACAGTGATGGTTAGGTGATGGTAGATGTGGCAGTGGTTAAGTGGTGATAGTTGTGGTTAAGTGGTGGAAGGTGATAGCGACAATGGTAATAGTGGGTGGTGGTGGTGGTAGTGCTGGTGGTGATAATGGTGGTGGTGGTGGTGTTAGTCATGACAAGGTGGGGTAGTGATGTTGGTTATAGTGGTGGCCGGGTAGTGATGGTGGTAGTGTTGACAATAAATTAAAAAAAAAAATCAAAATAAGTAATCATGATTACATCCATTTTTGTGTGTAATGATCATTACGTTACCTTAAGTATAATTGATTACATTATGTAATTGCCATTCCATTACATAAATTTTTTTTATGTTACCAAATAACGTAATCAAATATACAATGTAATTATGATTACATTATAACTTTAATTATGTTTTACTAAACATAACCTTAGTGCTTGTGAGGATACACTGCATGACCATGAAACAAAGTATGGACAGCTAAGTAACAATTGGATTGGGGGTGATGCTATGCTTATCTGTACAGGTGATAGTAATTATTTGGACCTATTCCCAATAGTGGCCCATTAAATTTAGATAATTTTGAAAGGAGAGTAGAGCCTAGTGTTTTACTTCCAACTATAGAGGTGGTCGAGGAAACACAAGTTGCTGCAGTGGGGGCCCATTACAAAAGCCCACTAGAAAATGAAGAAGATGATCAGGTAGCATTTGTGAATGTGGACAATGGGAGCCTCAATCAATTAGGCCCACTCTCCAACAATCAAAAGAAAGTTGAAGCATCTAGATTTTTAAAGAATCTCATAAGGTACAAGCTCTAATCTGACTGGATGAAATATGCCTCTGATGAGCATATTGATCTTCTCAAGCTATTTGCTCGATAGTATTCAGCAGCTAGAGGTGGTAATTTTGTAGGATAATAATCCAAATGTGATGGGCTTTCATTTTGGTGCATAAAAGGAGGTCAGATAAATGATTCCTCTAGGTTATGGTCTACTGCTCTGTTATCCATCTCATGCTCTGTTGCTGCCTATTTTGATCTTTGCTACAAGTCTTGGGCAATGTCTTGACATTGGTTTATTTGGTTAGATGAATTTTGTCTTGACAATAGATTTATTCTTTAATTTTCTGTCAACCTTTTAGGTCCTTAGGCAACGAGCAATTTCCCTTCTCATCATCAATAGTAGCCTATATTGTTTGGTTTGCAGGCTGCATTAGGTAGTGTGACGCCTCTCACCCGTCTACTGTGTAACCGAGCGAGGAGGGCCACATTCGGTACCGGAGCACCCTATCTTACCTTATCGTATTCATTGTGAATTTTTAACATCATTAAAACAGGTAATTCATATGTAGAATTTTTTTTTTTTTGTATAACTTATTTCTGTGGAGACCCGGACAGAGCCTCCTCTATTTTATTAGCATCTAGCGGGTTCCACTAATCACCTATTAACATATTCATAGTTATTTCACATATTTCCATATCATGTTCTATTGTATCATATCATTTACAATATTTATGAGATTTCAAAATGAAGTATCATCTATTGCATTCATATGAAAATTCATAGATAATAAATTACAACTTTTCATTTCAATCTCAAAGTTTAATTATAAGTCCAAAATGGAACAAATCATAACTAGTAATTACATTATGATTAGACATAATGAACCAAAATACTAGTCTATACATGGGCCCTACCAAAATATAAAAAGACTGGTGATGTGACTCTGGACGGTGGCAGATCTGGTCAGAGCTCTGTCAGGGTACTATTGGTGCTGGTGCTGCGGCTGCTGGGACTGATGGGACTGATCTCCAGTACCTACGCGATGAAAAACCAACACGCTAATCATAACGCTTAGTGGTGCATAATTTACAATAACAATAATTAAACAATTGAATTAATAGTTGCAAATCATAATTTCTGGGTCTTTTACAATTTTATTGCACTCTGAAAATAATTAACATTATCGGGATCTTTTATATTTACTTATTTTATTTTAAGTCTTAGTTAATTTTTATCAGTGCCCAAGAAACCTATAACAAATTATAAAAGCTAGATGTACGGGAGTATACTGATCAGACAGCCATATGTCTATCCAGTATACATCGGTCTTATCAGGCATGAAGCCTACTGGTAGGCATTTAAGCCATATATAATATTAGGCATAGTGGCCAACGGGCAGGCATGAGGCCTGTAGAATAATTATATCAGACAGATTTTATCTGTTAATGATTATTCTTATGGGCAGTACTGCTATCTGTAGTCCTTAATTGGTATACCAATTTATCCAAACTAAATAAATAAATCTAGGTATACTATGGGCAATTAAACAAAATTTTAATTATTTTAGTAATATTCACTGTCACTATTTTCTAGTATCTTTTAGTGGTACCATTAATTTCATATTAATAGAACATTAATCCTAATTTACATATTCATATCATTTTTAATATTTAATTAGCCTTATGAGTATTTTAATTAGCATGTATAACATTTTTCCATAAACCTTTCTTTAGGTTCATTTTGATGTATTGTTTTTATCTAGGAATTTGGCTAGGTTTGGATGTCTATTTGGTCACCCTTCCTTCTTAACAATTGCTCCTCTATGTTTAAACTTGAGTTTCAGTTTTTGAATCACTCAATTTGGGGTTTTAGGACTCAAGTTATGGTCAAAATACCATAACCAGTCCATTTGCTTCTAAGCTGTCCAAAATTGGCAATTCCTGGTCAATGAATTTTGACCAGTTATTTGACCATTTTATGGTCATTTTTAGACTTAGGTTCCTTCACAAGACATGTTCCTCTATATCTTAGGGACTCCCAAGTACAATTTCATAGTTTTTAAAGCTTGATATGGTGAGTTATGGTTAATGTATTGACCTAGAATCTTAGTCCTATAAAGGCATTAGTCAATCTTCAGGGCAGTATGTTTGTCCCTCTTTTTAAGGTCTTTACACTTAGAATTTGGCAAAGGTGTCTGAATCAATATTGTAGCCCTAAATGTCATGTTTCCAGATCATATTGGCACATCTCAAACGGAATTTCCTAGTGGGAGTTATGGCCAAAGGAACACATGGGTATCAATTGTCATTCTGGGTTTAACTTAACATTTTCTAGATTTCAACTCCTAACTTTGGTTAATATTTTCCCTAGGATGCAGTGGGTTTTGGAGCTTGGTCAAAACATAAAAATTGTTGTGCTATGTCTTATAAAATGTTTGACATTAGTTTCACTCAATTTTCAGCTTTGGAGACCAAGTTATGGAATTTTTGCCAAAACTGGTCAAGCATACCAAAAGAACAGTGGTTTGGTCAATTTTTGGGTTGGCAGTTTTAGTGACCCAACTTGTGTTAACAATTTGACTTGGTTAAAGGTAAAACAGGGTCAAGTGGTCTCCATAAAAAGTGTAGCCCTATGTCTAAGTTTTCCATTGATGTAAATTTTAGGTCATTTGGACCAGTATAGAGAGAGTTATGATCAAATGAACACGTACTGTTCATTTGGTCATGTTTTGGGTTTCAGTGTTTGGCCATCTGGGTTTGGGCAGTGTTTAGGTCATGATTTTGACAAAATTTAGGCATGTTTTCTACATGAAAAATGGTCTATTTTGAGTCAAATTTCACCTCCAATTGGCCTCATACCAATTAGAGTCCCATATTTTTAGTTATGGTTCAAAAAAGGGACTAGACTCAATGAGTCCCAACATGCAGAAATTAAACACTCCTAATATCTTAATTTCTCCAACTCCCTTACTTCAATATGACATTCATAGCACTTCTATATATCATCAACACATCTCAACAATCTCAATTGCAAAGTATAATACAAAAGTACAAAAGTACAAAAGTTAGGTCAAACCCTAACTCACAAATTTCAATCTCATGAAATTTCAATGCAAGTAAATTCCAACATATAATACCTTATTAGTTCACTTCCTTAACCTAATTTAAACCAACAAAAACCATCAATTTCATGTTCCTCTAGGGCTACCGAAAATCAAGGGTTCCTTCCTCAAGGCTTATTTTTTTATTTCATGAAATTTATGCTTAGTTTAACATGCTTTCCATGTTTAATGAAGAAGGAAAGATAGATTAGGCACTAAACTTACTTGAGGTTCCCAAAACTTCAACCTTTCTCCTCTTTTTAGGTATCTATAGCTTCCTTAGGGTGTGGGAAGGATTTTTAATGAAGTGTGTTATGAGTTTTGGTGAGGAAATGAGGGAGGAATCAAGCTTGGAGCTTGAATAACAATGGTGGAAAAGGGGAGAGAAAACCAGCCGGCCAACATGAGTGAGAGAGAGAGAGAAAGAGTGGAGAAGAAGACGAAGGTTGGTGGCTTTTGTCTTCTAATGGGTACTTATATATTCCATATATGTTGTACTTTAATTTTATTTTAAATTTTTATAAGCTTTTTTTTCTTTTTCCTTTTCTTTTCTTTTCTTTTCTTCTTCTTTTCTTCTTCTTTCCTAATTCAACTCATAATATTAATTTGTGTTAATTATTTTTATTCTCTAAATTTTATTTTTTTTAAAATATTTTCTATATTTTCTTAACATTTATTTCTTCAATTTATACCTCCTCACTATAGTTTAGGTGTAGTTCCTGACATTTTGACTATCCGAACAGACATTAGTCGTCGGAACAATAAAATGTGCGGACTACCTATGGTGAGGGCTTTACAGGTAGGCCTTGGTTTTGTTGTTTTGTGTCTTTTCTCTACTCTCTTTCTCTTCAGCATACCTTTTCCTTTTTGAACTCATATTTTTAGTAAAATTTATTGCTTATCAAAACAAAAAGGAATGACACTCAAACAAAACATCAGGATTAAAAAGAATATGTCTACAACCCAATAATTAGGCAACCTAAACATGCTATAAGATAGTCCCTAAAAGGATCTCAAATTTTACATGAAGCATGTTGGCCAAATGATGTTAGGTTTCCACAATTGCACGAGGTGTATCAAGTAATAAAACGATAAGTCAAGTATCGTTCTCACGAGTATTTGCATTTGATTATCAAACTATGAATGAAGCAATTATTTGGGCTAATAATAAATGAAATAAAGTGTAAATGGAAATAAGCTTAATGAAATTGGTAAATCTAAACAAAATAAGCAAATACCAAGGCAAAAAATTTAATCTAAATGCAATTAAACTAAATTAGTAATGGGTAATTAAAATCAAAGACTAATTAATGGTAAAAATGATTCCAAAGTTGGGGTTTATGCACAAATTAATTAGAATTTGTCTTGGTTCATCCAATTTTAAGAGAAAATAGAGTTTGAAGGTGATTGAATCTAAGGTCCTTTGATATATTTTTCAAGCAAATCAAAAAGTATTTCAAGAAAATCAAACTTTCTTTTCGTATGATATTTGATTTACTTAAAACTCATTAAGTTTTGTAACCAATCAATTAATCCTCTTAAATCCCTGGTTTATTTCTAAATCTAAGTGATCTTAAGTTCTAATCTTTGATTATCTAGTAATGATTTTTACCTTTCGGTCCTTCAATCAAAGATTAAGACAATAGCCAATGGGCACCAACATTAGGCAAGTAAACTAAACACATAAGGAAAGGAATCAAAACTCATATTTATAGAAAATATGAAAATAACTAGTCCAAATCCATAAATTAATCTAAAATATAGTTTCCAACTCTGAAATCTAAAGTTTATACTCACTCATGATAATATTTACAAGTAAAAATGGTGAAGAAGAAGAGAGAAACATGAAAATAAGCTAAAATAGAAAAACTCAGGTGGAAGAATCTAAGATGTCAAGGTTCTGCAGCTCCAAACATCTCAGTTGCTCGCCCTAGAGAAATCAATGGCATTTCCCTTCTTTCGTTTTCTTTCTTGTATTTTTCTCTCCCTTTCTACTTATGGCAAAAAATAGATAATTATGCTTTTATATGGTCCCAAAGCTACCCTAAAGTAGGTATAAAATGGCTAACAACAAATGAATGAATAGGAGATGAGGTGTAAACAAAATTTTAGGTTAGCATGTGATTTCACATTCTGGAGTGTCTACTGACAAAGTTACTTAACCCTAAGCAATATCTCAAGGAAGGATCCAGGTGCTGCACTGCCTAGTGATATAGGGTTAAGCAAGTTCTTCAACAAATCTCGGCGGGTTCTTGTTTTTCAGTGAATTCCTACTGTGCTTGAGCTTTAGCTTGACCTAAGTTGCACTTTAAGCATGCGGCATGCCCTAAGCATTATCTTCAGCAACATCTCATGCAATTCTTGACAGGTTTGATTTCCAAAATTCTGAAAATACTTGAATTCAAACTCTTTTTACTTGCGACATGCCCTAAGCAATAGGGTTGTGCACAGTTCTTGAGAGAACTGAACCGAACCGAAGAACCGTATCAAATCAACAGGAACCATATAAAACCGAATTTATTTTAATACTTTGGTTTGGTTCTGATTTTTCACTAAAAATTGAATTGGAACCGTACTGAACCGGAACCAAACCGAGAATCGAATTTATATATATGCTTTTCTATATTTTTTTATATATTTTATATTTTCAATATAATTATATATACTTATATATGTATATAAAATTATGAACTAAATACAAACTAATATTATATTTCATTTTTCTATATTTTCTTAATAATTTTAGTTATAAATACATTAAATTACCTTATCATTCTTAATTATAAATATATTATTATCTTATATATATATATATATATATATATATATATATATAAGATAATATTATATATATTAATTCTTAATTATATTTGTATCTTATAGTTAAATATTATATGATTAATAAATAGTTAAAATGTATATTATATGATATACTATTATATTATATAATACATTTAATCATAAGTTATATATGCACCTTATAATTAAAAATTATATAATTTAGGTATAGCTAAAAGATATATTATACGATAAATTATGTATTAGTAACTCAATTCAAGACTTTAATGCTAATTCAAGTATGATTTTTTAAGGAAATAATTATATAAAATTATTTTAGGAATCGAGAACTGAACTGGAATTGTACCGAATCGAATCGAAACCGAAGAACTGAGAACTGTACCGAACTTGTAACACCCTAGGCAAATCCCACGTCGGCAAAACACGGGAGAGATGCTGGGTTTATAAGTTGGCGGTTTGTAACTCATAGTGACGCGTTTTAAAACCGTGAGGGCTTCGACCCAGAGCGGACAATATCACTAGTGGGCCGGGCCATTACATTTGTGGTATCAGAGCCGCTCCGCGTGCAACCTTGAACGATGGTGGGGCAAACCTCAGCGAGGACGCTGAGTCCCATAAGGGGGGTGGATTGTAACACCCTAGGCAAATCCCACATCGGCAAAACACAGGAGAGATGCTGGGTTTATAAGTTGGTGGTTCGTAACTCCTAGTGATACCACAAATGTAATGGCCCGGCCCACTAGTGATATTGTCCGCTCTGGGCCGAAGCCCTCACGGTTTTAAAACGCGTCACTAGGAGTTACGAACCGCCAACTTATAAACCCAGCATCTCTCCCGTGTTTTGTCGATGTGGGATTTGCCTAGGGTGTTATAGAACTGAAACCAAAATAATGAAAAACCGAACTGGAACTGTACCGAAATTTCAAAATTTTGGTTCAATTCCAGTTCTTAGGCAAATCCTGAATTGAACTGGAACCGAACACACCTACTAAGCAATAGGCTGAGTAATATGACATACCATAACCAACTTTTCAAGCTATTACTCAAGAAAATTTTGGCAAGCTTAGATTTCGAAATTTAATTTCTTTAACTTCTTCCATTCTTCAAGCTTCCAAATTTCTCCAAATCATCTCCTAATGCATTATTAACCTTCAATTTACCACAAAAACCTATTCAAAATACCAAAATTACAAAAATCAAATATCAAGTAACTAAAACTAACAATTTAACTAAAATAAAGACTAAAAACATAAAAACACTTAAATAATAGGGGCAAAATGGATGCAAAACTACCCTAAAATGCCTATATGAAATGAATGTAACACCAAGCCTCCATTAGACCTGAAAGCTACAAAAGACAAAGGACTACTAGTACAAGAAACAACAAACGCTCTAAAATATTAAAATAACTAGGTGAGTATAAACTCAATGAATGACACCATGGTAGAAATCACTTACTCAACATCCATTATGAAATTAAACATCAAAAATTAAGGAACTTTCGGGCTACCAGCATGTTTTTGAAACATCCCTAAGCTAGATTTTTATCAGTCTTCCTTCAAAACCTGATGAAATCAAAGTCTAAAGGACATTTCTTGATTTATAGATGATAGAAGGAAGCTGCTAGGGGGTGGTTTTAACTTCAGGAATGCTAGAAATGGCTAAAGGGCAGCAGCTGCAAGAGGGAACATCAGTGGTAGTTTTTATTCTTCCTTTCTAGAAGCAGGGTGTGACAAATATAAGACTGCACTCTCATTTTATAATTTTTTATATTTATTTTAGTTTATCCTTTGATTATTAAGGAGCATAATATGAAAAATTAAAGGATGCACCTAATTGAAATATTTCCATGTAAGAGTGTCGCAAGGGTTTTGCGGTCGCTAAAAAATTCTCACCTAAGCGAAAAAAGTGAGGAGTCGCCACTTTAATTTTAAGGAAAATTAAAGAAAATCATTTATTAAAAAATTTATGAAAACCACTTCTAAAACAGAGATTCTAGGTTCGGGGTCCATATACGTGTGGAGAAGGTGTTTGGCACCCCACCTCGTCCCTCAATGAGGGCAAGCAGATTTAATGACGTGCTCTTTATAATTTAAGATCAATATTTTGGGGTTAGAATTATGATGTTGGCCCCTGTTATTGATAAAATGGAACGTTTGATATCTCACCATTTTGGGTTACCCAAGAACACGAGTATATGGATGACCCTGCAGTGAATTGATGTTGCGTTTGTTTAATTTGTTATATATTTGTTAAGTTCCTCCCTCTTTGAATTAGACTCTAATTCCGAAGAGGTGTTATTCGGTTCCTAAGGATTCAACACGAGTGAGGAGGACTCCCGGCTCACACATTACGTACCTCATCATTGGCATTCAAATAACTCAAGGTGTGGTGTGTGTAATGGATATTCAAGAACTGATATGGGTATAGATTTTTATTCCTTTTAATTAGGAATCTAATTCAAAAGGGATGTGTTAATTAAAACCTAAAGAATTCCCTTCATTAATAAGGACTCTCAGTTAATGAAGGAAGGTCTCATCATTGGCATAATTATCCATAAAATTTTTACCCATATTGTTTCATTTTAGTGTTTTACAATAATGGTATTTTGTTTAGGTAGGCTGAACTGAAGGGAAGAATTTTCCCTTATAATATTAGCATGAGGACTCCAAGAAGGACTCTTCATTGGATCCCAAAATAAGACTCAGCGTTCCTGGAAGGACTCTTCCGTGAACCAATCACTGAAATGTGTGATAAATTTTGTTTATAGAATTCTGTAAAAATAAGTGCCGGGGTTTTCAAGGAGAGGGTTCTCGCCTGACCTCCCTTATTTAATACCGAATGATTTATAAAATGTAAAACTACGGGAATTTAAGGAAATGACTCTCTCGATCTCTCCTGTTCTGAAAAGCAAATTTTGATAAAGGTATAAAAATTGTGGAGGTTAAGGGATGAACTCTTTCCCGATTTCCTTCTAGAAGACCAGAATAATATAAAGAATGCGATGATAAATTACATGTTATCTCTCGATCTCTTGGTTACTACTCGAGCTTTTCTTGGTTTCCAATCTCGTATCTTATTGCCCGAGCTTTTCTCTTCTACTCTTGTCTTTTGACCTCCTGTTAATTACCCAAACCTTCTACATCTACCCAAACTACATCTGTCCTCCCTTATTATTTCCCTTCCTTAATCAGATGCGAACTCTCCCCCATCATGATTCGTTATTTACCTAACTTTCATCTGAACTCTTTACTCTTTTTCCAAAATTCCAATCATAAGTATATCCTCCGAACTCTTATTCTTACATTAATAAGAATCTCGAAATGATGCACTCGTTATAATAGCATGCCAAAGGCAATATTTTTAAGGCGAGTCAATTTGAAACTAATCTATCTGAAGGTTCAGTATAAAATGGTATCCTAAAAGTTCTTATGTCATAAAGATAGCTTAGTTACATTCAGTAAGGAAGATCGATCAAAATATTTACCTGTGGAGAGCTGATAGGATGATAGGAAAATAGGTACTGGTGTCTCACTTGATGCTAGAACCATTAAGGTTGAAACAACCAAAAGTGCCGTTTGAGATGCTAGAAGTGACAGGAATGAAAACCCTAATAACGAACCAAGATTGGACCACTGTATTACTTCACGAATCTACTGAAGAATGGGCTCAAAAATTCAGGTAAAAAGATCCTTTAGAAAACTTGTTTCTAAAGTACCTTAAAGACCAAGAGCTTCAGAGTAATGGCACAAAAGCTAAAGAGTAATGTAGTAATAAGACCATTTAGAAAACTTGTTTCTGAAGTACCCTAAAGGTCAAGAACTTCAGAGTAATGGCACAGAAGCTAGAGAGCAATACACAAGGTTAGAGACTCCCCACCACAGACTAGTGATTCCTTTTTTTTCCATCCTTTCTACAGTGTAGCATACAGGTATTTATAGGAAATGGAGTCTTAAAATGAAGGGTCAGGATTTTAGTATGAAGAGATGAAGAGTCTGGATTTAAAAGGACATGATCCTACGTCTTGGAATTAAAGAGAATCAAATTGAAGGTTAGGATTTAGTTCAGAATTTCTGTCCTTTCTTCTCCAATCCAATGGTTAGGGGTTTTGCCTTACAGAACGAATCTAAAGGCTAGGAATGAAAAACCCAATTTAGCCTTTAAAGTTTGGCCCACTTATCACATAAGTTCTTATAGTTTTTTGGAGTCTAAATAAGTCTTTTAAATTTAAAAAATAAATAAACAAGTCTTTCAAATTTTAAAACTATATCAAATAAGTATTTTTACTATTTTTGAGATAAATAAGTCCTTTAACTTTTAAAAATAGATTAAAAAAACTAGATTATAACTTGACTCTAAATCAAATCCTCGCCAAGGCTATGCACGAAGATCTTTTAGTGCACAAGGTACTCATCAGCTATCCTACGTATTTAATCTATAATATACTAGTGGATATCTATTGCATTTTAGAACAGATTAATAAATTGTTCTTATCAAATGAGTTTATTTGTCCCCAAAATAGTAAAAGGGTTCTTGATCTTTTTTTAAAATTTTTAAAGGTTAGTTCAAATCTCGAAAAAGTTTAAGAGCTTGTGTGACTATTGGTCTATACTTAAAGGGCCAAAATAGACCCTTTTGCCTTGCCTCTATTTTATTTTATTTTGACAAAAAGGCCTATTTTAGCCCTTAAAGTATAGATCATTAGCCATATAAGTCCTCAAAGTGTTTTGGTGTTCAAACAAGCTTTTCAAATTTAAAAAAAAAAATCAAATAAGTCATTTTTATAATAATGTTTAATATTAGGCCTAATAGTGTAAAAAAAAAAAAAAACCAAACTTTGTGAGTTTTGCCAATTATAACTAAAACTTTTTTTGTTTTGGTCAATCTTGACCTAATTTGAAACTTTCATATTAGTGATGGCTAGAGTCCCAAATTGGGCAAAATGAATGGTCATGTGGCAATTGACGTGGCAAAAATATTAATTTTTAATGTATGTTATTATTGACATAGCAGCTAATGTCGCATGAACTTTAATTATTAATTTGATTGCTAATTTATTATTTAAAAACTTTTCTCGTAATATATATTTTTAAAATTTAAATTTCATAATTTTTTAATAATTTTTTATATCAAATAATAAATCATATAAATAAATAAATAAGATAACTTTAGTTAAAGGAAAAATAAGAAAACAGAAGAAATCCTTTACCCTCGGTTTGAAGGAAATTTTTTATGATAATGAGAAGGTTTTTAAATTTAAAAATCTTAAATTTGTGTTTGGGAGAACTCTTGATTTTTAAAGTAAATTTTTAGGAGATTTTTTTTTTAAATCTTAAAAAAATTCTATTTTCAATTTACTTAATTGGTGAGTTAAGAAGATTCTTTCTTTAAAACTTTTAAATACTTTAAAAAAAATATTTCTCTTAAGTAATAAAAATTTTAAAAAAATTAAAAGTCAAATTCCAAGCAATAGCAATAATATCTGAGAAGAAATAACGAAGGCCAAGCATAAGTGTTAGCATTTTCCCTGTACATGGTCTTGATCCAATTTACACTTCCTTAGCATTCTCTCTACATAGTCTTGAACCAATTTTCACTTTTCTTAGCATTTTTTTTTTGTACATAGTATTGAGATAGCAACAAATATCCATAAAAATCAATTTATCTAAATTTCATTAATAATTTTATCTAAATTTAATTAAAAATTTTAATATCAAATTCCTTTTAAATTCGACTAGAATTTATTCTAAATTATCTGCAATCATCTAAAATTCGATTATCATTATTCAAATATTACTTGAATTCTTTTGATTGTACATGTTTTAGTTAATAATTTATATAAAAAAATTTTACTAATTATTTATATTTTCAATTTTAATAATCTTATAAAATATTTAAATTCTATTTATTTAAAATAAAATATTCAAAAATTTATAAATATAAGTATAATATATATATATTTAATTATTTATTTATTTAAATATATTCAAGTAATGGTACCCGTAATATATAAAATCTAAACTTAATCCAAATACAATGTGAGTATTATTTTTCTTAATCATAACTTGTCTCAAACTTCATTATATAATACTCATGCTTCTTTCAGTGGGTTTGATCAATTATCTGAGAATACTTAACCTATTGTCATTCTTAGTTTTATCCCATTTTCAATTTCCCAACATTTTCTAGTTTTGATCCAATTTTTACTTTCTCAGCATTTTACCTGTACATGATCTTGATCCAATTTTCAGCATTTTTCCCTACGCCGTGTTGATCCAATCTTCACTTTCTTATCACTTTCTTTTGATATGTCACTTTCTTTTGATATGCAATTCAAACTCAGAGCCACTATTAGATTTCAAATCAAAATTGATCCCATTTTCACTTAGCATTTTCCCTTTACATACTCTTGAACCAGTCTTCACGTACTTACTTAGCATTTTGAAAAAAAGTTGGAAAAAGAAGTTAGCTTATGTTTTTTAGATTTAAATTTTAGATTTTAGATATTGGATCTAAAATTTAGAATTTAAAATTTATAAATTTGAAAATATCTTGTTTGGATAATAAAAAGAATTTTAATTTTTTAATTTAATATGGAGGTGAGTATCCAATAAAAAAAAACTTTTATTAAGTTGAATTAGAATTTCTAATAACATTGTTAATGTTGTTCTTTTAAATCTTTATATTTATCTTGGATTTGACTGAAATATATATATATATATATATATATATATATATATATATATATATATATATATATATAATCTTTTAATTCAAATAACATAATTTAATTAAAAGTGTAATTATTTTATATAAATGAATATTTATATATATAAATTAATTAAATTAATATTTTAATTTAAATATTGTACATAAATTATAAGTTATAAAAAAATTATCTCAATAAAGTTTCTTTAAAATAATAAGAAGAACATTATAAAAATTATAATATTGAAAACATGTTTACAGGTTGGGGGACTTTACGTAATTTTCCCAAAAACTTATTTACTATCCTTTTTGAGGTAACTCCAAAAAATGTTTGAACTGTTGATTTTTTTTTGAAACTGTTTGAACTGTTGATTTTTTTTTTTTTTGGCAATAAAATCTGTTGATGCTTTAATTTCTGCAAAAATATCTCACAATGTCAAGTATTACTGCCCAAATATTACTCCAAAAATGACTTAATTTTCAAGTCTTGCTGCCCAAATATTACTCAAAAAATGACTTAATCGCATCCATATATCTTAAAACTATCTATAGGACCTCTAATTTATGATGCTAAATAAGTCCTCGTTCCAAATCTATCACCATTCAAGCAGTATCTTTCACTTTTGCTTAAGACATCAACTACTAATTAATAACTTTACAGGTCACTGTTGTTCCACTTTGATTTAATCGCATCAATATATCTTAAAAATTCCTATAGGACCTCTAATTTATGATGCTAAATAAGTCCTCTTTCTAAATCTATCACCACTCAAGCTGTATCTTTCTCTCAGGCGTGAACGTAGGATTAGGTATGAGGGGGGCCAAAATTAAGTATGACAAATGTTTTTTACTGTAATTCAATTCACTATGACCTCATCCCAATTCCGATATTCATAGGGCAAGAATGCGGAAAATGTCTTCTCATTTTGAATCCCTCAAACCTATCCCGATAATAATATATTATTATTATTATTTAAAAATTAACTTATTTTTATGCATTTGATTATTTTTTTAAAACATATATTTAAGTACTTAAATATTATAATTTTTGAATTCAATTTCTAGTTCGAAGAATATGTAAAGAGAGATCAAAGAGCATGGGTCAATAAACAAATCAAGTAAAAAGTGACCAAAACTTATTTATCAAGCAATCCATTCTTTAGCTATGTCAAAATAAAAGACAGAAATTAAAGAGTACATAACTTTACACAAATTTTTTTTTAATTATCATTTAAGCTTTTTTGCTTTTGTCATTTCCAATTAATTGTCTTTTTCTTTTTTTATCTTTATTTTTAATATTTTTACTTTTAGAATATTCTAAATATATATTCACTTTATAATAATAAACTATTATTATTATTATTATTATTATTATTATTATTATTATTATTATTATTATTATTATTATTAGAGTCTCTCTCTCTATATATATATTAAATGAGGGGCCAAGAACAATATATACGATATTATATTAGCATATACATATACCTAATTAGAAAGGGGTAGCTTTTACCATATAATTTTTTAAATAATATATAAGTATAATTTAATATAAGACATCTTTCAAATAATTCAAATCGAAGTAATTGAATATATCTCAGTCCATTCCTTCTTTCACTCTCGCTTAAGATTACGACTGCTAATTAACAACTTTACTTTTACGGTTGTTTTATCATAAAACTTCCTTTCCTCTTTTCAAATCCGTCATTTCAAATCCATCACTACTGGGTGGGGGTGGGGGTGTGGGTTGTGGCGGGGATTGGAAATTAAGTATGACAAATATTTTCAACTGCAATTCAATTCACTATATATTCGATTAGTTTTTCTAAACCTCGTCCTAATTCCGATATTCATAGGGTAGCAATGGGACAAGGTCTTCCCGTCTGGAATCCCTCAAATCTACCCCAATAATAATATATTATTATTTTATTAAAAACATTAACTTATTTTTATGCATTTAAGTATTTTTTTTTAATATTTATTTAAGTACTTAAATATTATAATTTTAGAATTCAATTTACAATTTGAAGAGTACCCAAAGATAGATGAAAGAGCATAGGTCAATAAATAAATCAAGTAAAGAGAGACCAAAACTTAATTGTCAAGCAATTCATTCTTTAACTATGTCAAAATAACAGATAGAAATTAAAGAGTACAAAAATCTTCACAAAATTTTAAAAAATTTATCATTTAACCACTATTTTTATTCCTTGTCATGTCCTATTTTCTTTTATTTTTTATATCTTTATTTTTAATATGTTTAATTTTAACGTATTCTAAATAGATGTTCACTTTATAATAATAATAATAATAATAATAATAATAATAATAATAATAATAATATTATTATTATTATTATTATTATTATTATTATTATTATTATTATTATTATTATATTAAAGTCAATATATATATATATATATATATATATATATATATATAAATGAGTGGGCCAAGCACAAAATATATGATATTATATTAGCATATACCTATACCTAATTATAAAGGGAAGGAGGGGAGGGGTTTTGAGTGTACACTTTTTTATATAATATATAATTTGATATAATATATAAGATATGTTTCAGATAATTCCAATCAAAGCAATTAGATATGCCTCGATCCGCTCCTGCATTCACTCTCACTTAAGATTTCAACTATTAATTAACTACTTTACTGGTTATTGTTGTTCCACATTGGTTTAACCGCATCCATTTATCTTAAAACTTCCTGTAGAACCTCTAATTTATGATGCTAAATAAGTCCTCTTTCTAAATCCATCGCCACTCAAGCTGTATCTTTCACTTTCGCTTAAGATTTCAACTAGTAATTAACAACTTTATTATTGTGTTCCACATTGGTTTGCGATAAGGATTTTGTGCTAAATATAAGATGTTTGGATAAGCCTCTTCCAGTTGAGCTGGCCTTTGGAGTGGAATTAGACCCGGCCTGTATTCTCAATATGGTATCAGAGCCTACCTTGCTTCAATGTTAGGCTACTTACAGATGTGTTTACCTATAAATTTCACACTCCAGATGTTCATATTTAGGCATGAAGGGAGTGTGTTGTCCCGTATTGATTTGGGATAAGGAATTTGTATTAAATATAAGACTTACTAAATCTCTTCTCTTTTTTTTTATGCAAAAAGAAAAATTATTAAAGAAACAAGAGAAGAAACAAGAAGGGAAAAACCAAAGAGAGATTGCCCAAAGTCAACAGACTCAACCCCATACACTTAGCTTACAATCTAAATCTTCTGTTGATGAAAAAACTCCTCTAGTAAACAAAGAGAGTAAGAGAAACAAACATTAGTTTAATCTAAATCTCCTCTTAAGGTAACTTTCCGAGTGTAGTTAGGCCTAATCCATTTTTTCAACAATTACCACAAACTTCCTCATCATGCGAGCATGTTACATCTTGATTTTATTTAAAAAGAAGTCCATTTTAATTCCTTAAATTTTTAATTTGTGGTCTCTAGTTTAGGACAATTATATAAAGATTAAAATATTTTAATTTTACTAGTGAGGATTGGCTTATTCGATAAAACTCAATAAAAGTTTTATTATATGATTTGAGAATTCAAGTTTGATTAACTATTGTTCTGGGTGGTTGATTTATAAACTGTACTATAATTTTTTAATAGAATTGGTAGTATATCCTAATCTGAACTGAGAGCTTCTCCTCACTTAAACTTTATATATATATATATATATATATATATATATATATATATATATATATATATATATATAAAGTTTAAGTGAGTGTGTGTGTGGAAGAAAAATATGTAATATTTAATTAAAATTTTGAGATTATCCTATAAAGATAACAGTTGCTAAGGCTAAGGCAGCCAGATTTTTTTTTTTTTTAATTTTTAGCAGCAGCCAAAAGGGGCTTTACTTTTGATATCAGATGAATGTGAAGGCATCAGATGTTCTTATTGGAAAAAAATGATTCATAAAGACAGGGTCATAGTGTAAGGTATATATTGAAAGTACACTATATATGCACGATTGTGATCATCATTTAATAATAATAATAATAATAATAATAATAATAATAATAATAATAATAATAATAATAATAATAATAATAATAATAATAATAATGGTTACTATTATTAATATCATTTTATTATTATTATTATTATTATTATTATTATTATTGTGTAAGAGATAAAATTAACATATTTTAGTTACAAATTATTTATAATTTTATAAAGTTTAATATTTTGAAATGCTATAATTTTAAAAATTTTGCATATTTTATGAACTCTTTAATTATTAATTATTAATTAAATGATAATTCGATATGACAAATTAAATATTGAATAATAGTTATTTGTCAAAAAAATAATCATAATGCATGATATATAAACTAAATATTAATTTGATCTTTCAAATTGATAGTAAAATTTAATCAAGTACAAAATATAAAAATTGAATAATTAGTTATATTTTAAAATTGATAAATTGAGCTAATTTGTCTTCATTTTTAACTGTGTACTACATGACTTGTTCAGGGACTAAATAAAAATTTTTACATATTATAATTGGCTACTCAAAATTTATAAAAAGTTATTTCTCTATAAACTTTATCTTTCTACCCTGTCTTTATAATTTACCTCCTAAGAAAACCATAACAATAATAGAAAAAATTAATTGAAAGTAAAATAAAAATTTATTTCATTCTTTTACTCTTTCAATCTCATCTTAAAATCGAAAATCGAAATTAAATATTGAATAATTATAACATCAAATTTTTTTTCACAATATTATCTTAGTAAAATATTTTTCAAAAAATATTAAAAAATGTAAAAACTTAGTTATTACTTCCATAAAACATTAAGGATCAAAAGAAAATTTAACATTTAAAGCAAGTAACCTTTACGTGCCTCTTTCTCTCTCCTTTGTATACAGCTAAAAATTAGAGTAAATTGACCCAATAGCAACATATAATTAGCCCAATTTTTATGCTGTATGCTTAATTAACTTTGCTTTCAATTTCAAAGGTAAAATTAAAAGACTTTGAATTTTTCACAACGGGAGAAGAAAGCTTTTCCAATTTGTCACAACAAAATATAATTTTAATTAGGTTTTAGGAAAGTGCACTGCACAATGGAAAATAGCTTCTATAAATACCAAGCTATGCTTATAGAAGAAAGACGTAACAAATGACCCATCAAGCTTCCCGTCTAAACTATTAAAAAGATTTTCATGGCTCTTAAGGCCATGAAAGAAAACTCTTCCTCTTCTTCTTCTTCTTCTTCTTCTTCTTCTTCTTCTTCTTCTTCTTCTTCTCAACAATGGAAATATGATGTTTTTCTTAGCTTTAGGGGTGAAGGTACCCGTAAGAATTTTATCAGTCATTTGTGTAAAGAGTTTCGTCAAAAAGGAATCATAATATTCAAGGATGATCGAGAACTTGAGAAAGGGGAAACTATTTCTCAAGAACTCCTCAAAGCAATTGAAAGCTCCAAAATTTCTGGTCATCTTTTCAAAAAACTACGCTTCTTCAACATGGTGTTTGGATGAACTCGTAAAAATTTTAGAATGCAAGAACTCTGGCAACCAAATAGTTTTGCCCATTTTCTATGATGTGAATCCATCAGAAGTTCGAAAACAGAATGGGAGTTTTGAAAATGACTCTGAACATTATCAGCAGAACGACGAGAGGGTGCAACGGTGGAGACTTGCTATGACTCAAGTGGCCAATCTTTCTGGATGGAATTTGCAAGACAGGTCAGAATATATCCCATTTCTTTTAGTTATTTTAATTAGCATTTTCCCTCGCTAAACTCATGCATTTCAGTTTTTCCCATATTTCTGAAACCCGCATCAATTCGACCATTTGGCTGCTGAAATTTTAAAATTTTTTAGGGTATAGTAGTAGTTTTTTAAAAAATTAATTTTTTTATTACTCTTATCAAATTTTAATGGGGCACTGAATCACTCGATTAGATTCATTATTAATTTTATAAAAAAAAATTAATTTTTTTATTACTGTATTGAAATAATTATATATAAACACTGAAATACAAACCCTCTTGTAAAAAAAAAAAAATTCAAACCATCATTACCTCTTAACCTTTTTTTTTCTTTATTAATTCTATCATCATCAATTTCTATTCATTGAAATTTAAATTATTTGACAAGATCATCAAAGGAAAGTCTAGTATAATTCTCTCATCATTCTTTTCATCAATTTAAAATGGTTTTTTTCTCATAATCTCATTATTATTGTTGGAATATTTCCCTTGTCCAAATTTCTTCATACTCATGTTATATATATATTTCATAATATTAGATTTTTAATCTATAATTTGAATTGAATTTGTTTTTCATTATTGTTTTGAAAAATTTTAATTTGAACTAAATTGAACAAATTTTTTAATTTTAAGTCAATATATTTTAAATTCAGTAATTTATAATATTAAATATTCATAATATTTTTAAATTAATAGTAATTCTATTTAATCTTTACCAAGTCAATTTTATTCAAAAATTAAACTTTATTTTTGTGGCTATATTCATTGAATGTTTTTGTTTTTATAGCATGAAAAGTTTGATCAAAACTTGTGAAATCCAGTCAAACTCAGACGACATGGTTGACAACGTCATTGATTAGTGACATTGTAAATGCAATAGTTTTTTTTTTTTTTTTGACAATGTAAATGCAATAGTAATATTTGTTTCTATAAAAGATAACTCTAAACTATTATTATGAAAAGTATAAATTTATTATCGATATTTTTGATAGTCAATTATGGAAAATGATTGTCCACTAAAAATTAAATAATATTAATTGAAATTTAAGAGTAAATTAGACAAGTCAATTGAATATTAAAATGATATATTTCTAATATATAAGCAAATATACTAAAATTAATTTATAAAAGAATATATTTATTAAGGTAATATTAATTTAATATATTAATATTTAATTTAATATTTTTATATTAATATTAATTTATAAAAGATTATTAATTTTATAAAATAAATCACACTAAAAAAATTAGAAATTAGAGATGAACAATTAGCTACATAGAAAAAAAAAGTCTATAAATGATAATTTTTTTGAACGTTTTGTTAAAATCATCCCTTAAAATGGAGTGAAAATATTATTAAGAGACAATTTTATTGTGTTTCTCAAAACTTTAATTAGTTACGTCTGAAATTATCTCTAATTATTTTGTGTTTAGGAACATTTTATAAAATGTCTCTAAAAAGCCTTAGTATCATTTGAGGAAGAAGTGCCACTGGAAGAACTCATGACTAGAAACTTAAAATGTTTTGGAAAGACTATGTTTCCTATTATTGAATATGAGTACAATGAAACGCTTATTATATGTTTCCTATTATTGATATCTTAATTTGCGTAGGAATTCATTATTTCTTTCTCTCCATAATATATCCTTTGCATATTGTAGAATTTTCGTGTGCGCAATATGAACAAAACTGAACACTTGATATTTTTAATGTTATTTCTACGTTTAAAATATTGTGTTATATATGATAATAGGAAATTCTTACATTGGAGGGAGGAGTCAGAGTTTATTCAGGATATCACTAAAGATGTACTTAACAAATTGGGAAGATTTAGTCATAACATAGCCAAGGATTTTGTTGGAATGGATTCACGATTAGAGAAAATGAGATTGTGTATCAATATAAAGGAGCTAAATAATGTCAAAACGGTAGGTATTTGTGGGATGGGTGGCATTGGAAAAACAACTATTGCTAGTGTCACCTACAAGGAAATGCAATGCCAATTTGAGGGTAGTGCTTTTCTTGCGGATGTTAGGGAAACTTCAAGAAAATATGGTTTGTTCACTTTACAAAGACGACTTTTATGTGCAACATTGATGGAAAGAGACGTAGATGTGTGCGGTGTGTACAATGGAGTTTATCACATAAAAAATAGGCTATCTCGGAAGAAGGTTTTGGTCATTCTTGATGATGTTGATGAGTTGGAGCAATTAGAATTATTAGTTGGAAAAAAAGATGAAAACTGGTTTGGAGTTGGAAGTAGAATCATAATAACGACAAGGGATGAACATTTGTTGATCCAACATGAAGTAGATCAAATATATAGGGTTGAAGAGTTAAATCATCATGAAGCCCTTCAACTCTTTTGCTTGAAAGCCTTTAAGAAAGATTGTCCACCACAAGATTACATGGAGCTATCCAACAAAGCTGTAAACTATGCAGGTGGCCTCCCATTAGCGCTTAATGTTTTGGGTTCCTCCTTGTATGCTAGAACTATGAAAGAATGCAACAGTTGTAACACCCTCACCTTAGGTAGTCCGTACATTTTACTGTTCCGACGACTAATGTTTGTTCGGACAGTCAGGATGTCTGGAACTACACTTAAACTATAGTGAGGAGGCATAAATTAATGAAATAAATATTAAAAAAATATAGGAAAAATTTTTGAGAAATAAAATAAAATTTAGAGAATTTATTAATTGGTATAAAATAATAAAAATAACCCGATGAGCACCATGAAGGGCATTTTGGTCATTTCACTCCTGGAGGTGAATTTTGACCTAAATGTTAGGAAATAAAATAATTAACATAAATTAAATTTATGAATTTGAATTTAGAAAATGAGAAGAGAAAAGAAAAGAAAAGAAAAGAAAGGAAAAGAAAAGAAAAAAAAGCTTACGGAAATTTTAAAATTTAAAGTACACAATAGAATATATATATATATATATATACATATATATATATATACCCATTAGAAGACAAAAGCCACCAACTCCATCTTCTTCTCCACTCTTTCTCTCTCTCTTCCTCTACATGGCTAACACCATTGTCTCCCCATTTCCTCCATTGTTATCAAGCTTCCACACACCAAAACCCATAGCCCACTTTACAAAAAATACTCCCCACACCCTAAGGAAGCTATAGACACCCATTGGAAGCAAGAAAATTGAAGTTAGGAAAGCTCAAGTAAGGTTAGTGCACTAATCCCTCTTCTTCTCTTTATTAAACATGAAAAACATGTTTAGCCAAGCATAAATATCATTAAAATAAAAAGAAAATCTTGAGGAAAGAACCCTTGAATTTTTGGCAGCCATGGAACTTGAAGTTTATTGCTTTTAAGTGATCAAAAATGGTTCCATGAGAATGTGTGATGAGTTGGAATGTTTGGGTGTTTGATTGTGTAGTGTTTGTGAAAATTTAAAACTTTAAAAACTAGGGTTTGTGTAAATGTTTGAGGAATTGGTGTAAATGTTGAAATTGACCTATTGAGTTGAGATTGTTGCTTATAGAAGTGTATTGCATGCAAATTGAAGTAAGGAAGTTGAAGGAATTGAGATATTGGGAGTGTTCAATTTTCTGCAGGTTTGGACTCAATGAGTCTAGTGGGTTTATTGACCCATAACTGAAAATGTGTGACTCCAATTGGTGTGAGGCTAATTAGAGGTGAAAATAGACTCAAAATAGCCCATTTTTCATGGAGACACCATGCCCAAATTTTGCCAAAATCATGACCAATTCTCTGCCCAAACTCGGATGACCAAACACTGCCAACCTAGAAAATGACCAAATGAACAGTACATATTCATTTGGTCATAACTCTCTCTATACTGGTCCAAATGACCTAAAATTTATATCAATGGAAAGCTTAGACATAGGGCTACACTTTTCATGAAGACCACTTGACCCAGTTTTGCCTTTAACCAATTCAAATTGTTAGCACAAATTGGGTCACTAAAACTACCAACCCAGAAAATGACCAAATGAACACATGGTCATTACTCTCTCTATACTGGTCCAAATTACCTAAAATTTACATCAATGGAAAGCTTAGACATAGAGCTACACTTTTCATGGGGACCACTTGACCCAGTTTTTCCTTTAACCAAATCAAATTGTTAGCATAAGTTGAGTCACTAAAATTGCCAACCCAAAAATTGTCCAAAATACTGTTCCTTTGGTATGCTTGACCAGTTTTGGCAAAAATGCCATAACTTGGTCTCCAAAGCTGAAAAATGAGTGAAACTAGTGCCAAAAGTTTTATAAGACATAGCACAACAATTTTTATGTTTTGACCAAGCTCTATAAACCATTGCATCCTAGGGAAAATATTAGCAAAAATTAGGAATTAAAATCTGGAAAATGTTAAATTGAACCCAGAATGCCATTTTATACCCGTGTGTTCATTTGGCCATAACTCCCACTAGGAAATTCCATTTGAGATGTGCCAATATGATCTGGAAACATGATACTTAGGGTTACAACATTGATTTAGACACCTTTGCCAAATTCTAAGTGTAAAGACCCTAAAAAGAGGGTCAAACATACTACCCTGAAGTTTGGTTATTGCCTTTATAGGATTGAGAGTCCAGGTTAATATATTGACTATAACTTACTATAACAAGCTTGAAAAATTATGAAATTGTACCTGGGAGTCCCTAAGACATAGAGGAACATATCTTGTGAAAGAATCTAAGTCTAAAAATGACCATAAAATGATCAAATGACTGGTCAAAGTTTGTTGATCAGGAATTGTAAACTCTGGACAGCTTAGAGACAAAGGGACCAGTTATGGTATTTTGACCATAACTTGAGTTTTATAACCCCAAATTTAGTGATTCAAAAACTGAAATGCAAGTTTAAACATAGAGGAGCATTTGTTATGAAGGAAGTGTGACCAAATAGACATCCTAACCTAGTCAAATTCCTAGATAAAGATAACACATCAATATGAACCTAAAGAAAGGTTCATGGGAAAAATGCTACATATGATAATTAAAATACTCATAAGGATAATTCAATATTAAAAATGATATGAATATGTAAATTGGGACTAATGTCCTATTAATATGAAATTAATAGTACCAATAAACAATACCAGAAAATAGCAACAGTGAATAGTGCTAAAATAATTAAAAATGTTTAATTGCCCATAGTATATCTAGACTTATTTATTTAGTTTGGATAAATTGATATACCAATTAGGGACTACAGATAGCAGTATTGCCTACCGAGAAAATCATGAACTGACAAAATATGTCTGGTATGATTGTTCTACAGGCTATATGCCTACTTATTGGCCATTGTGCCTAACTTTATTTCTGGCTTTACAAGCCTGACAACGGGTCTCGTGCCCGATAGCTGGCCTCGTGGCCGATGTGACGATATCTTGAATGACATATGGCTGTCTAACCAGTATACACCCGTGCATCCAGCTTTTATAATTTGTTATAGGTTTCTTGGGCACTGATAAAAATTAATTAAGACTTAAAATATAATAAGTAATCATAAAAGATCCCGATAATGTTAATTGCTTTCAAAGAGCAATAAAAATGTAAAAGACCCAGAAATTATGATTTGCAGATATTATTTCAATTATTAAATTATTGTTATTATAAATTATGCACCACTAAGCGTTATGCTAAGCGCGTTGGTTTTCCATCGCAGAGGTAATCGGAGATCACCCCAAAGCGTGGCAAAGAACACCGCAGTGCAATCGACAGAGCTCGACCGGATCGCCATCGCCCATGTCACACCCCGGCTTAGGGGCCCCACCAAGCCCCTCTATGGGTGGCCTTCTTGCCAGTATTCTTCTAGAGGCCGGCCCGCAACTCAAATCGATCGTCCGCTGGTGGAGTTAATCCCTTGGCCCTGCAGAGCTAGGATTCGAACCCATATCCCCTCACGGTTTACTCGCCTTACTTACCAATTGAGCTCCTTTTATTACCACTTCTAGTGTGCCCTTCTTAGCGGGCACACAACAGCTCAAATCGATCTTTCGCTTTGGTGGAGTTAATCATCTCAGCTAGGATTCGAACCCATATCACGGTTTGCTTTTCTACCAATTGAGCCGCACCAATTGGTAAGAGGCAGTAAAACCGTGAGGTGATATGGGTTCAATCCTAGCTCACAGGCCAAGGGATTAACTCCACCAAAGCGGACAGTACTGATTTGAGTTGCAGGCCCGGCCTCTAGAAGGGTACGCTGGCAAGAAGGCTCACTAGAGGGGCTTGAGCTGGGGCCCCCTAAGCCGGGGTGTGACAAATTTCTTGTTAATTTCTTGAAGTTTCCTCTAATACCACAAATGTAATGGCCCGGCCCACTAGTGATATTGTCCGCTCTGGGTCAAAGCCCTCACGGTTTTAAAACTTGTCATTAGGGGTTAGGAACCATCAACTTATAAACCCAACATCTCTCCCGTGTTTTGTCGATGTGGGATTTGCCTAGGGTGTTACAACTGAATTTGATGAATACTTGAGAGAGCATGGCATTATTTCCCAGCTAACTCCTCCAGGAACGCCACAGCTGAATGGTGTATCTAAAAGGAGAAATCGTATCCTATTGGATATGGTACGTAGTATGATGAGCTATACAGATATGCCAATCTCTTTTTGGGGATTTGCATTAGAATCAGCTTTGTATATTCTGAATAGGATTCCATCAAAATCAGTTTCTTCCATACCTTATGAGATATGGCATGGAAGAAAATCAAGTCTTAAGCATGTTAAGATTTGGGGTTATCCATCTTATATCAAAAAGCTGAACACTGATAAATTGGAAACCAGATTAGAAAAGGGTCAATTTGTTGGATATCCAAAAGATAGTTTTAGATATTATTTTTATTTGCTTACATCACAAAAGGTTGTGGTGAGTAGAGATGCCACATTTCTTGAACAACAGTTTGTCCAAGAAGGAGGCAAAGGAAGGCAAATAGAGTTGGAATTAGAGAATTCTGACCAATCAACAGATCAGATGGATATAGATCCATCTAGTCAACCTATACCCGTTGATGAAACATCTACAGCTGTTCCTCGTAGAACAATCAGGGTATCTCACCCACCAGTGAGATATGTTTTCCTTCATGAAGAAGAACAAGAGTTGTCTACTCATGAAAAAGTAGATCATCGAGATGATCCACTTACCTATGAAGAAGCTATATCAGATAAAGATTCTTCAAAATGGATTAATGCTATGAAATCTGAAATTGATTCCATGTATAAGAATCAAGTTTGGGATCTTGTTGACTCACCTGAAGGTATTGTACCTATAGGGAACAAATGGGTTTTCAAGAAGAAAATTGGTTCTGATGGAAAGGTAAAGACCTATAAGGTAAGGCTAGTAGCGAAAGGGTTTCGCCAAAGGCAAGGAATCGACTATGAGGAGACTTTCTGCCTGTTGCCATGCTTAAATCAATTAGGATTCTATTAGTAATAGCTGCATACTATGATTATGAGATTTGGAAGATGGATTTCAAAACAGTTTTTCTCAATGGATACATTGAAGAAAACATTTTCATGAAACAACCTAGGAGTTTTGAATCCCAAGATGGTTCCAAGGTATGCAAGCTAAAGCGATTCATTTATGTGTTGAAGCAAGCTTCGAGGAGTTGGAACATCTGTTTTGATGAAGCCATTAAATCCTTTGGTTTTATAAAAAATGAGGATGAGCTATGTGTATATAAGAAGGTTAGTGACAGTGCTATCACTTTCCTTGTCTTATATGTGGATGACATACTGTTGATGGGTAATGACACAAGTATGTTGACAATCAGAAGGTATGGTCACAAATACATTCTCCATGAAAGACTTAGGGGAGGCAACCTATATTCTTGGGATTCGCATCTATAGAGATAGAGCGAAAAGAATAATTGGTTTATCCCAAAGTCTATACTTGGAAAAGGTGTTAAAGAGGTTTAACATGCTTGATTCCAAGAGAGGATTGTTACTAGTGAGACATGGTATCCATCTTTCTAAAGAGATGTCTCCAAAGACACCTGAAGAAAGAGATAAGATGGCCAGGATTCCATATGCTTCGGCTATTAGAAGTTTAATGTAGGAAATGTTGTGTACTAGGCCGGATATCGCATATGCTGTTAGTTTGACTAGCAGCTATCAATCCAATCTAGGTTTGGAACACTGGATAGCTGTCAAGAATATCCTTAAGTACTTGACAAGAACTAAGGATTTATTCTTGATCTATGGAGGTGGAGACTTGCAATTCGATGGTTATACTGATTCTGATTTCCAATCAGATATCCATGATATAAAGTCTACCTCTGGATATGTGTTCATTTGTAATGGAGGTGCAATCAGCTGGAAGAGTTTCAAACAGAGCACGACTGCAAATTCCACTACCGAGGCTGAGTATATTGCTGCATCAGATGCTGTAAAAGAAGCTGTTTGGATAAAGAAGTTCGTGACAGAACTTACAGTAGTTCATTCCATTGAGTCAGTAGTTCCACTACACTGTGACAGCAATGGAGCAGTCATACAGGCTAAGGAACCAAGGTTTTACCAGAAATCCAAACATATAGAAAGACGCTACCACATTATCAGAAAAATAGTTGGACAAGGCGATGTAGCCATGCAGAAAATAGCATCAGCTGAAAATCCAGTTGATCCATTCACTAAGCCTATGTCACAGACTCAGCTAGACCGACATCTTGAGAAGATGGGTCTAAGATATTGTAATGAATGGCTCTAGTGCTAGTGGGAGATTGTTAGTAGTATGCCCTAGAGCATATCATTTAGTATGTATCTTGTACATGTTTTTATTAATAAAAGGCATTTCCACTTTTTCATTCACATAAAATATTTATGTAATAGAAAAGGTCCATTGATATTTTGTTAGAAACTCTATTCTTAAGTTGTTAAGAATATGAGTGACAGTATT
>NW_026615083.1:0-48016 GCF_030052815.1 Hevea brasiliensis
GGCATTGGCTCAACAACTTCATTTGTCGCTTAAGACTCACGGGGAAAGGAATTTGGGTACCCTTGCTTATTTGGCTCTGGAGTGGCTTAACGATGTTTCTGTTGAAAATCTGGCATCTCAGAATCCTGTAGCTTAACCTGGTAAATGGTCCATGTGTAGGCAACATTTAAGTTACTTTATACTTGGTTATTATGAATGCATGGATTATCATTTCCAATGTATGTATCATGAAGCATGTCTTGGAGATTTTCCGGTGTTTGCTTAGTATTTTGGTATAGTACCACACCCTTGGTGATATCTTTTTGAGTTTAAGGTTCTGCCATGGAATCAGTATTTGGCTATCCTTTTCTTTTTGTTTGTTAGCTACTAGAAATTTGCGAGGTTATGTATTTATGAGATTCATAGGCAAATTCACTTTTACCTTCTTATTTATTTATTTATTTATTTTTGGAAAAGAAGGGAACAGAAGCACAAAATCATATCAAACAAAGTCTGGGATAGGAATATCCACAAATATCATGGAGGAGGACGCTGTTGATCCCAAAAGGGGAGCTTCAAATTGAGTAACACCCGAAGAACAAGAATGACCGAAATTAGCAAGCCAATCAGCACACACATTTTCTTTCCCATATATATGTTTTATCTGCACCTCCCAGTCTCTCGAAAGCAGCTCCCTAATCGCATACAGCAACTGAGAGAAAGGACTGACATGATGCATCTGCCAAGAATAGTAACTACTGTTGCACTATCAGTTTCCACACATAATTACTATCATATTTACTTGCATATTGCATGTATACATTGAATATCATAACTTACGTGTAACTTGTAAGTTTGTATCATTTTGTTGAAACGAGTAAGGATACAAGAAACTGTAAGTATGCATAAGTGTGTATGTTGCGTGAGGCCAGAAACACGGCATTGGTTCCACCAACTTGTGCCACAATTCCTGACGGTATTAGAGTTAGTATGATACTATTGCAAGATCATGTCAGAGTCAAAGTTCATGCTTTTACCATCCTATGTCTAATGTCATTGTTAAAAAATTGAAACTGAGCATTTTGCAACCATCTGTGATTAGTTCATTGATTTGATAAGAGTGATTAGGACATTGATGAATGGTCTATTTTCCATTGGAATAGTTTTGGGATATGGGCCTTGCTGCTTGAGATAGCATTCATGGTGCTAGAAATTTGTTGTGTTGTGTCATGTCTCACGAGTGCCTTATTTTGCTCACACCTTAAGACAGAATTTAACTTTTACTTATTGTCGGTTAAAGTTTCTTCTTTCCATTCAAGCAGAAAAAGGGCATTAAAGGGAACAGATCATTGTAATTTCTTCCATCAAAATTGTAATGCAACTTCCGGTAAATTGCAAATGCCTGAAAGAAATATCCAAGTAAATCCATTGTTATCTTCTCTTGAATCCTGAGAAGAAAAGACTTGGTAAACATGACATTTCTTCAGGGTCAGGGTGTTCATAAAATAAAAGCCAACTGGAGTAAATACTTTTTAGACAACAATAGGAATTTTAATAAGAATTTGACATGAACTACCTTTGTACACATTATAGTAATTCAAAGAATGAAATTCATCTGGTTTCTACTTGAAAATTCTATACAGATTTTGTCTCTGGCACTGCTCCTTGTAGACTCTATACTTGCTATGCTTGGTCAGTGTATAAATAATTAAATATATAATTAAAATGTTTAGGAAATTAAATAAATTATTTGTAAATGCATAATTTTTTAATTTATTAAATTACTTTTCAATGAAAAATTATAATTAATTTTTAAATCACTTCAAAATTATCTTTAGCCCGAACCAAATAATACTCAAATCAACCGAAAAAAAAAAAAGATTTGAGATCTCTTTCTTTTTCAAATATTTTCTCCACCTCAAAACTATTGGCTAAATGCACTATAATATATCTAGACTTTAACGGTATGCCTTATATACTGTGACAAAATTTAAAACATATTAATAAAAATTATCAGTAACACCTAGTAAAATATATAAATCCCGTAACGTAAAGTTTTTAATAACACTTTTACACTAATTTACTGTATGATATTGTATATATTATTTATTACTTTATATATTATTTTGATATCTAAATACGTTATCTTAACATTATATATTATTTTAACATCATGTAGAAAATGATGTTAAAAAAGTATTGTTAAATTCTAAATTTATTGCAGTGATTGTTAACCAATTGAATTTTCGTTCATTTACTAGTTGTTTTTTCTTTTCATAATAATCAAATATAGAATAATGAAATTTAGGCACCTATTGGCATTGCCTTTAATATTTTATGACTGTCAGTGTTGGATTGTAATTGGATAATGTACAAAATCCTTAGCATGGTCCCCTTGGGATATAAATGAAAGATTAAAAATTGATGAGCAGTCCTTGGTGAGTTCCTAACAACCAAAACATTAGGTCCAGTCAAGTCAAGTCAATGGGGGGTGGGGTTCACCAAACACTAAATTGATTGTTTAAATTGTTCACCGGGGCAAATATTAATAATTGTGATACTTTTTTGAGGTCCAATGATTTCTATTTCTTACAATCTTCAAAATTATCCTATAATAGACTGATAATTTAGTTGTAAAAATGGTGTCTCGTGATTATCTAACTTATATTTTCAGCATGATCCAAAGGAAGAAAAGGGGTGTTATTGGAATTAATGGATGGGAAAAGAGAGATTCAAAACAAAAGAGGTGAAATTAGTTATATTATTTATGAATGACTCGTAAATTAAATAAAGGAATAGAAGCAATTATCACACAGCAAAGTTGAGTGGTTCTAGTTGAAGTCTTGCCTCGATTGCAAGAGTCATGAAGACTATTTGTTTTTTCTAAAATGGAAGTCTTGTGGGCATGTGAGAAATCAAAGGGTTCTTGAATGCAGCAAGAAATGTGACATTTTAAAGTATAAATTATGATTTGTGGATTGGAAATGGTCCAAAGTCACTTGTTCAAAAGATGATGGATTGGCGTGAGGAAGGGGATTTTATGTTCCCTTGGCATTTTATATAACTAGATATTTATAGTGCATTGTGAGAATATTTTTAACTTTTTAAAATTATTAATAAAATAAATAATAAAAATATAATAATTTAAATTTTAAAAAAATAAAATGTAAAGTGAAAATATTAAATTTTAAGAATATATCTTGTAAATATTTGTGAAAACTCTTACTCACTATTTCACATATTTTTTTATTATAACTATCTGTCATAACAAGCACACAAATTTAAAGCACACATACAAATCGCACAATCACACAGTATCGAAAAGAGAAAAAGAATAACACAGGATTTAACGTGGTTCAACCATAAGGTCTACATCCACGGATAAAACAAGAGAAAAAGTTTCACTATGATAAAAAGAGCAAGGATCTCTCAAACCCTAACCCCAGTGTATTTCTCGAATATCTCACAACTCTACCTCAAAGGGTAAAATATTACAATATTTATATTGGTCCATACTGCGGGGCGTTGCCCCTGCACCCCCAAGGAGATCAGTGGTGGGCTTCGGGCCCGGACCTACCGGCCCATACTCTCCGCTACCATCACATATCTCACTTTTTTATTCCAATCGAATCGCAGCGCAAAACTTTCTGGTCATATCACAATTCGAGTCATGAAAAATATATTCAAAATTCAAAGCCACAAGTATAACACTATCAAACATCTTATGATGGAGGTTTATAATGGAAGTTTATAATGATTTAAAATTCATATTGGCTTTTTTATTAAAATATAGTAAAATTATTTTTTAATAATAATTTTATTTGGTATTTATATATGTTTGAGTACTGTAGCTTTTCATATGCCACTATTATGTTCATTGATTATTATTTTTTTTACTCTCACTAAAATATTTATCTTCCTATCACAACTCAATTTTATGTTGCGACTTATTTTATAACTCAGTTTTATAATATTTATATAGATATAGATTTATATAGATGCTATGTGAAGAATTAGGAAATCAAAAAATCACATTAGTAAGTAATCAGGGACAACAATATGACCATAAATTTAGTAATACCAATAAAATGCATTTAATATATACATAGCAGTTATTAATAATTAATGATAAAATTGCTTATAAAAAAATTAATGATAAAATAAAAATAAAAAATATAGAAATAAGATGCATTAAAATTAATAAAAATAAAAAATATAGAAATAAGACGCATTAAAATTATGGGCAATCACTTAATTATTTGATTGTATTTTTAATTATTTATATTCATTAATTCTACATATAAGAATTTTTTGCATTTATAATTCATAAATATAGATATATATTAATTTTATTTAAATTTTAATATTAGATATTAAAAAAATTAAAAAATCACATATTAATTAGTGGTAATAATAATATATAAGGGTAAAATTAATAAATAGAAAAAGATCAAATAGAGTGTCACTTGTCTTTTTTAGTGAACTTATTTGGAGACCAATTTTATTATATTTCTATGGACATGAGTACCATGGTAATTAAACAGCAAGCATTTTGTGCATTGACATTCAAAAAATTATTTACCCCTTTTCGAATATGAGGTTTTACAAAAATTTAATTCAATGAATTTTTTTTTAGTCAATTCTCATATTTAAAATGAAATAATTTAATTTTTTTAATTTAAAAAAATTATTTTTAAAAAAATATTAATATTATTAAGTATAATTATATGAAAATTCATATGAATTTTATTTTTTTAAATAATTTATTTCAAACAAAGCGTTAATGAAGACAATGCCCATAGACACCTAAATTTTTATAATTTTGTGTTTGATTATTATATATTAAAAAAAAAGCTAGTAAATGAACGAAAATTCAATTGGTTAACTATTTAGCCAATAGTTGTTGAGGTGGTTGGAGGGGGAGAAAATGAAAAAAGAAAAAGCTTGCTTAAAACTAAATTTTTTTATTTGATTTTTTTTTTTTTTTAGTTGATTGGGTTGTTGTTGGATTCGAATTTAAAAATCTTGTAGTCAAATATTTAATACTAAAAAATTAAAATTTCATCCATTAAGGAAAAAAGTAAGGGCCCTAAGCCTTTGAATTTTCTGTGACAAGGGCCCTTTAACTTTTTAAGTGGGCAATTAGGGGCACTTTTCTATCACTAGGAAAATTAAAAATGAATTGGCTTTGAAATTTCTGTGATAAGGGCCCTAAGCCTAAGCCCTTGAATTTTTTAGGAGGGCAATTAAAGGGAAAAAAAACAAAGTTTGCAATATATATACATATAGAGAGTAGAATTTCATTAATTAAATTTAAATAGATATAAATAATACTGAGGAAAAGACCCTTCTCCTGAAAATAAGACATGGAATAAATTGTCATAAATAATAAAATATGACAAAATTAACTAATTTTAAAGAAAATCCAAAATAAAGAGCATAATAAGACGAATAAATTTTCAATGTGATTGAAATAATTCTTTAAATTTTCTGTTCTTGGTTTGGTTATTCAAAAATTAATTGCGTATGATTAGCACAAAGAATTTAAACCACCAATTTCACTAGAGAAATGAGCAGCACTAACAAACTCCTATTGAAAGAAGATCAAACATCGATTGAAAATTTCCCCATCTCAATCTGCTGCTTAATTAAAAATTTTCAATTGCTTAATTAAGACTTTGGGATTTTGATTTTGCTTCGGATAAAAATTTACATCTCAATCTACTGCGTAATTTGAATGTTAAAAAATACTCTAAAACAACTCATCCCATAATCGATTAATCCAATTTAATTGAATTGATTTAGTCTGATTTAATTTAAATTTTCTCCTAACTCGGTTTGATTTGATTTGAATTTCCAATAAGTCCTATTTATTTGGTTTTTCAATTTTTCAAACCGAATGGATCCTATTGATGCTCACCCTTCTGAGAATAAAAAGGCGGCCGACTATGAAGTCGGTAAGAATTTTCCCGCCTTTTGCTTTGTCTGAAACGAAACATCAACTCTTCTTTCCTGGAAAGTCATCTGCAATACATAGTTCGAATCAAAACAAACAATTCTAAATTACAATCTCCTTAATGCCGAAAGAAACCCTCATTTTTCTCTCAATTCACTTCTCCACCCTTTTCCTTTGCCTCTGTCATGCCAAGTCCCAGACCTTGGATCAGGAACAAGAAGTCCTGCTAAGGCTAAGGCAACACTGGCAAAATCCACCTCCTCTTAATCAATGGACCCCTTTAACCTCCTCCTCTCATTGCTCTTGGCCTGGGGTCAACTGCACAAACAGCTTCATCACTGAACTTCATTTTACCAACATGAACATCGCTGGAACTATCCCTTCCTTCATTTGTGCCCTCAAGAACCTTACTGTTCTTGATTTTTCCAACAACAGCTTCACTGGAATGTTCCCTGTGGCTCTTCTTAGTTGTTCCAAGCTCCAGTACCTGAACCTCTCTCAAAACTATTTTGATGGCGTCATTCCTGATGATATTGACGGCTTCTCCGGGCTCTCCTTCCTCGACCTTTCAGTTAATAACTTCACTGGTAACATTCCAGCTTCTATTGGGCGGTTACAGGAGCTAAAAGAACTTAAGCTTGATCAGAACAAGTTTAACGGTACTTTCCCTCCAGAAATTGGCAACTTGTCCAACCTTGAAGTGCTTTCTATGGCCTACAACGGTTTTCTACCCTCAAGTTTGCCTTCCAATTTCACCCAGCTGAAGCAACTCAAGTGGTTATGGATTTCTGATTCAAATCTATTCGGGGAGATTCCAGAAACGGTAGGAGAAATGGTGGCACTGGAGCACTTGGATTTATCAATGAATAAATTAACAGGGAATATCCCCCGCAGTTTGTTCATGTTGAAGAAATTGAGTATCCTGTATCTTTTCAAGAACGAGCTATCTGGGGAGATTCCTTGTGTTGTTGAAGCTTTGAACCTAGTTGAACTTGATCTTTCCGATAATAATCTGACAGGGAAAATACCAGATGATTTTGGGAAACTTCAGAATTTATCAGTTTTGAATCTCTTCTACAATAAATTATCTGGTGAAATCCCAAAAAGTATTGGTAGCCTTCCAGCATTGATACGTTTTAGCTTGTTTAGCAACAATTTATCAGGTGTTCTCCCTCCAGACCTAGGCAAAAATTCAATGCTTAAAACAGTTGAGGCTTTGTCCAACAGGCTTACTGGCAGGCTGCCTGAATTTTTATGCAATGGAGGAAAGTTAGTAGGAGTGTCAGCCGACGATAACATTCTCACTGGAGAGCTACCAGAATCGCTTGGGAATTGCAGTAGTTTGCTAATGGTGAGTATTTCACGTAATTCATTTACTGGCAACATTCCTGTTGGTCTATGGACAGCTTCAAACTTGAAATATTTGATCCTAAGTGATAATTTGTTCACGGGTGAGCTTCCTAACGAAGCGTCAAGGAATCTTTTAAGGCTAGAGATCAGCAACAACAGGTTTTCTGGTAAAATCCCCACCGGAGCTTCTTGGAGGAATCTCATAGTTTTTAATGCCAGTAATAACTTGTTTTCTGGCACAATCCCTCCAGAATTAACTGCTCTTCCTCTTCTCACTACTCTTCTGCTTGATAGGAACAACCTCAGTGGAGCTCTTCCATCTGATATAGTCTCATGGAAGTCATTAACTACTCTAAATATGAGTCGAAATCAACTTTCAGGACAAATCCCAGAGGAAATTGGTTTTCTAACAAATCTTCTCGAACTGGACTTGTCAGATAACCAGTTTTCTGGCCAAATTCCCACTGAGTTTAGCTCCTTGAAATTTACTTTTCTTAATCTCTCTTCCAATCATATCACGGGGCAAATCCCAATCAGTTTAGAAAACACTGCTTATAGCAGCAGCTTCTTGAACAATCCTGGTCTCTGTACTAGAAGTTCATTGCTAAGCCTTAATCTATGCAATTCCAATAGCCAAAAATCAAGCAAAAACTCTACCCAATTCATAGCTCTGATATCAAGTATTCTGGCAGCAGCCTTTATAGCTTTGCTACTCCCATTATTTGTGATCAAAGTCTACCAAAAGAAAAACCTCGTATTAAATTCAACATGGAAGCTCATCTCATTTCAGAAATTGAATTTCACAGAATCAGATATATTGTCAAGTTTAACAGAAACCAATCTGATTGGGAGCGGAGGATCAGGAAAAGTATACCGTGTTGCTACTCATCGATCAGGTATTGTTGCTGTGAAAAGAATGTGTAGTGACAAGAAGGTAGACCAAAAACTTGAGAAACAATTCCATGCAGAAGTTCAAGTACTGGGTAGAATAAGGCATTTGAACATAGTAAAGCTGCTTTGCTACATTTGCAATGACGATTCAAAATTTCTCGTCTATGAATATATGGAGAGAAGGAGCCTGGACCAATGGCTGCATGTGAAGAAGACATCAACAAGTGTCTCAGGTTCAGCCTGCTTGGACTGGTCTAAGAGGTTCCAGATTATCGTGGGAGCAGCACAGGGCCTGTCCTACCTGCACCATGACTGCTCGCCACCCATTATTCATCGAGATGTGAAATCAAGCAATATACTGCTAGATTCTGCTTTCAATGCAAAAATTACTGATTTTGGTTTGGCCAAGCTGTTGGTTAAGAAAGAAGAAGAGACAGCATCTGTTGTGGCTGGCTCCATCGGCTATATAGCTCCAGGTAAGTTCTATAATTAAGGATTTGTTTTGATCCCCCTCTTTTTCATTACTAAAGAATCAACTTGAATTGCAGACTATGCTCCCTTCCCCCGTTTCCATTACTAACGAATCAAGTTGAATTGCAGAGTATTTTCAAACAGCGAGATTGAACGAGAAAATTGATGTTTACAGCTTTGGGGTTGTCCTTCTTGAACTAACAACTGGGAAGGAGGCTCATTTAGGAGATGAAAATACAAGCCTAGCAGAATGGGCATGCAGTCACATGATTGAAGATAGACCTATAGTCGATGCTTTGGATAAGGAGATCATGGGATCTTCTTGCTTGGATGAAATGATCACTGTTTTCAAACTGGGGGTTAAGTGTACAAGCAAACTGCCTTCTGATAGGCCTTCCATGAGAGAGGTCTTACAAATCCTAGTTCAATACAGTCATCCGCTTGTTTATGGAGTGAAGAATACGGGTATTGAATTCAAGAATGGACGTGCATCAGACAGTGATGATAATGTCTGAGCTCTCTCTGTTTGTACATTTGCAGTACCAACGAAGTCTCGAGTTCAAGTCCCAATTGTATTCAATTACTAAAAAAAATGTGCCCAATTTGAAGTTTTTAGCAGAAATAAGTTATAGAATAGTTTTCCACAAGCAAATATTAGTTAGAGGGTCAGATAACCCGTAAGCTTTAAGAAAATAAGCAGATCTTGCACAACTATGTGCAACTCAGCAGACTTCGTGTAGTTGTACTTTCTAAGACTTCCACAATCCAAGCATTATAAAGAGTTCACTACACTATATTTTGCACCTATCTACTTTTTCTCGTAACCAGTCATTGCAATTTCATTATAAATAGAACCTAATAATCTGATCTAGCCCGTATGCCAAACTGTTAATCCAGCAATAATTTCATAATGTTGTGTGGTTTTATCACAAAATCTCCATGAAAATTGTACCCGTTATTTTCTGTAGTGTGCATAAAATGCAATATGGACGGAGGGATAGAGATTGAAGGCACTCCATTGGCATCCCAAGGAAGGATAGTTCTGTTTAAAGAAAACAGAGTTGTTCTTGTTATTCAAAGAAGTCTCGTTTGGGAATGTTATCCCCCTAAAAACTAGCAAATGGTAAAATCCATAGTTTTCGCACTCTATCCCTTGTTAAAGGCAACCCATTCAAACATGACTTGCAAACGATGGAATAGGCTGCAATTAGCACAATTGAGTGCAAACATCTTCACCAACCTATGCTGCTAATGACTGCATATTTTGCCGAATATACGTATAGGCACCTTAAATTTGTTGAGAATGTTTAGCATCAATACTAGCTAATTGTGTAAAATTAGCATTTATTTCTGCTGATTTCTTGGCCATCTTTCCTGAAGAAAAGAAAATTTTCTAAAAACCTAGTCTGTACACATTGTCGGATTTACTCGCGCTGTTTGTATGAATCGCACAGGAAGGGAATGCCAGAGATATGGAACAGAATGATTGATCTGTAATTGTTAGAACCCATTGAATATTTATGTAACTGCATGACTGCATTCTCTTGACGAATTTGGTTTCCTTGACATGGTTTCTATTCTGCTGGTAGTTCATTTGAATTCAGGGCTCACATACAGGCAGAAAAGCGCTTGAAATGGATTGAGAAAACTGTATCATAGTTCAGAGATACAGTGGTATGGTAGTTCTTATATGTTTTAGGGTTGGCTTATTTATTTATTTTTTTTTTTCAATTGTTGCTTGTAGCTGTTCCGGCCGATCTAAAACCATAATTTTGTTAATCTTTTGTTTTACTAGAAAATCTGTCACGGAGTTGATGTAAATTGATGGCAATAATATCTCTGGTTACTTGGTTTCTAAATAAAGTATGCAACTTTATTTTAAAAATTTAATAAATAAATTACATGAGGCAAGTTTTTTGAAAATTTAGTTAAATATTTGTGATATGTGCAAATTTAATAAAAATAAACTTTTTATATTTAATTTAAATTTTATTATTTTATTTTTAATTAAAATAATTTTTAATATTTTTTATATAATTTAATTATTAAAATTTATAGCATGTAACTTAATACCCTCAGTTTAATATTATTTTTATTCTTTACATATCCAATTTAGATTTTTAATAAAATTGTATTTTTTTATCACTTTTTAATCCATTTTCAATGAAAAAATAAATTAGTTAATAAATATAATTAAAATATATCATCACTCTTGAAAATAAATTAATTAATTAATTAAAAAAATATGTAAAAGTGTCATCATAACAATCAATAAATAAATAATAAAGATAAATAAAAAATAAAGATAAAAAAAAAAACTTATGTAAAACCAATATTGAAAACTCATATTTGTATCATCTACTAATATTATTATTGTTATTATTATTATTATATTAGAAATTTAAGATTTTTTAATTATTTTAAAAATGAATACAATAATGTTATAGTTTTATATGTAAAAATTAAAATTCAAATTGTAACTGAAATCAAAATTGAATTGAAATTAAAATCAAACTATCCTGAAATTGCTTAAAACCAAATTAGAAATGAAATCAAAATTTAGTTTGAAGTCTAGTTCATAAAAATCGAAGAATCAATGTTGTGATTTTGATTCTAATTCTTAGGTAGAACCGAATTGAAACCAGAACTAAATACCCTTAATAGCAATGATGGACCAAGGAAAGCATCCCGAAGCCACCTCCCCAAAATTTTAATTTTTTTTCATGGGGAGTAGTTGAATGTGAGAATATTTTTATAAAGTCTTACAATTGGCTCTAAAAATATTTTCTATCAAAAGTTTAAAATTATTATATTTATTTATTAACCTAATTAAAAAAAATAAATAATTCATATTCTAAAAAATTTTTAAAATTTATTTTTATTAATTTAATTAAAATAAAAAACTAATGACTTATATGTTCTAAAATTTTTTAAGTCATAAAATGAACTTTTAAAGAATTGATATTAGTCAAATTATGAATAAAATATATTACAATACAATTAAATTCAATTTTTATTTTTGTCACTAATTTTTTAAATTTAGGCACGTTATTAATTTTTAAATTTAAGTAGCCTCTTAATTTTAAATGTTGTGTTTATCATTGCTTGATAGATGGAAGAAATCCTCATAAAGGCTTGGTCAGCGCGTCTAAAGAGATACACTAGCGTTTACTTGTACTTTTTTATCGTAGCAGAAATAAAATTACTTAAAAAAAATGAAGATTATTGTTATAAATGAATTATTGTTAAAATTATTTTAATTTTAATAAAATTTTTATTTTTATATAATTCATACATACATATATTTTAAAATTAATATGAGACCTTAAAAGAACCAGAGACATACCCACTCTAAATGAGAGTTTATTCATTTTTTAATAAATGAGATATGTTATAAGATGTAGAATCTAATTATATTATTAAAGAATTAAAACTAAAAAGAAATTCTAAATAGAATGTCATGATTTTTTATTTTAATTTTTTAGCGTGTCATTTTTATTTATTATTCATAAATTTAGTAATTTGTTCATTCCTATCACCTACCTACTAAAATCTTTTTTGACATTGAATTTCAGAGTCTGAAACTGTTTTTTCGAATAAAAATATTATTTTAAATATTATTAAAAAAATTAATTTTAAAAAAATTATTTTAATATTTTTATGATTAAAACTGATTAAATTTAATTTTTAATTATTTTTTAATTAATATATTTAAAAAAATAATTTTGTCAACAATAATATTAAATGAACCTAATTTTAATAAAAAAGTGAAACGCATTTGATCATTTGACCCACTCGGTAGTCGGTCCACTAAATTGATCGTTGTTGGATATCCTATGGTCATCCCACTATCATGGTGATCGTATGAGCCCATTTGGCACTTCTTCGAGCCACGTGGCACTCGTCCGAAGGCTCACCAAATTAGAGAACTAATACAAGGTAATCATTCATAGTTGATTTATTGTTGAAATTAAAATACAACTAGGACAAAGGTTAATTAATTTCATTGTATGCCATAGGCAAAAATTAATTTTAAATGCACCCACGAATTTAATTTAGTAAAGTTTTATTTACTTTTTCTCCATTTCTTAAAAAGGAAAGAAAAGGTAAAATTAATTTAGGCTGTATAAGAAAATATTGTTTAGTTAAATAACAAAAATAATTTTAAAAATTTGAAAATTACTTTATTATTGAAAAAAGGAAGCAATCATTGCAAATTGCGGGACAACAAATGTTAATTTTCTAAGGTCAAGATTAGAAGAATAAATCATTGCAGCCAATCTTTGCTTACCGCCTCGAAATTTGTATTGATTGAAAGAATAATTAGTAAGTGTTTTTATTATATTATCTTTTATAATTATAACAGATTTATTTTTTATATTATAAGAGAAAAAATATTAATTTTTAGTGTTTATGTATATCTAATAATTAACTTATATGAAGATATTCTTGTAAGAGGAATTTCCTTTGTGAATATCAACCATTAAATAGCCGCATGGCAATTAATATAGTAAAAATTAAAATTTAAAAATAAAAATAAAAAAAGGCAGAATTTATATAAGTGGGAACGAACACGCTGTCTCTAAAACAAAACATCCAACTTTTCTTTTCCAAAACCTCATATGCAAATACGCAGTTTAAATCAAAACAAACAATTCTAAATTCGAATATCCAACAAGCACAAGCTTCGATCACGAGGAAAGAAAATCTACTTGTGGACGAACTGCCTTCTATTCTTGGGGATGCCAAACTCCAATCCATTAGCCAAGAGTACAATCTCCGGATCGACTCTTTCGAGCTAATTCGATGCCATGAGGGTCTTCGAGCCGATCACTTCTTTGATGAAACTGATCGAATTATAGTGTACGAAGAGCAATTAAAGGTTGGGCTTCAGTTTCCCTTGGATGTATTTTATAAAGACATTCTGAATTTCCACCGAGTCAGTGTAGCTCAAGTACATCCAAATTCTTGGCAGACTATGGTGGCCTTCAGAGGTCTTTGCCAGGCTAAAGGACTTGAACCCACAATGAAGGTTTTTGCTGAACTACACAGGCTTGCTCAGAGAAAAGATGATGAATATTGGTTTTTCCAAGCCAAGCCGAACTACGGGCTCTTTACCGATCTCCCTTCTTCATTAAAGAACTGGAAAGATCGATTTTTTATACTGAGGAGTAAAGATCATAATAGCTTCGAGGACATTCCCCATAACTGGAATTATTTGGTCCCCAAAGCACCCAAGAAGATCACTCTGAACAGTGACGAGGATGCCATGGTAAAGGAACTAAAGAACTAGGCGACCACTTGCAAATATAGGTGTTCAGATGTGATTATGGCTGAACTAAAATGGTGGATGATGCGAGTGATCGCCCGCGAGAATTATGAACTGCAACTCCCTGACCTCAGACCTGGGATTGGCAAACTCACTAATTTTTTATGTGCAGGTATGGCTGGGGGTGAATTCGTAAAAGAGAGTCGCAAGTGGAAGAGGGAGCTCGCCCGAAAAGTGCTGGAGATGAAAGAAGCCGCTGCCGCTGCCGAAGCTTAGGGTCGGGTTTTGGTGGAAGTGCCGAACTCCCCTTTCAGACCTCAAGATCAGCCAGCCTCAGAAGTCATTGCAGAGCCTTCACCTCGACCAGCTGAAGCTCCCTCTCTTCCTCTGGTCTCTTCGGGAGTAGAAAGCGGCTCTTCTGGACCAGCCATCTCAACTGTTCGACCGCTTTCGTGAGGTGCTCAGGTCCTACTTCAATCCTTGGAGAGGAACTGCTTCATTCGGGGAAATCCCGATCTAGCTAAGGTTTTGGGTGCTTCAATCTATTTTCAGGAAGATCAGACCCGGCTGGCCCAAGATAGCATCGATGACCTTCTGACTCAGACAATGAGTTTGGGCCTGAAGGCGGTTGCAAACCAGCACGTGATCAGAGAGAAGGCCAATATCTTGAGGAGGGAGATCATCAAGAAGGTCTAGGATGTGGCAATTGCAAAGACTCAACTCTCGGTGGCCAATGATCGGATCGCTGACTTAGAAGATCAGGTGAAATCTTACGAGGAAAGGATGGCTGAACTGGAGTGGGAACTTGAAGACTCTCAGGCTCATCAAGCTGCCGATCTGGCTCGATTTTCTGATTTGATAAAAGCCAAGGAAGACGAGGCTTTGGTGAAGGAAGTTAGTGCATATGTGAATGCCTATAGCGATCTAGAAGCCGAGCTAGTGAAGCGCTACCCTAAGGAGGACTTCACCTGGCTGGAGAAGCTCGCCCCGGGAGTCGAGGCCGAGAGTGAGGAGGAGCAAGAGAGAGAGGAAGGAGAGAACATTATAAGCATACCTGAAGAACAGGCTAGGGAAGACCCTCCTGTTGAATGACTTGTATATTTTATTTCTTGAAATGAATTTTAAAGTTTTTTGTGATCAAATCCTGATGAGATCGGAAAATATCAAACTAAGTATGGATGAGTATTGAATCAACTCCCACTTGATTGGATAAGCTCGAACACAGGACCTAAGATAAATTATGAAACATAACTGCTTAAAAAGATCGGATAATATCAATCGCGAATGCGAGATCGGAAAACCTTGTAACCGAAATTGATTAAAATTTGGAAACATAAAAAAAAAATGATTTGAGAATGGGTTCTAGTCTGAATTTGTTAAGTTCGGGACCACTTATTTAGAAATCGGTTAAAACATTAACTTGGTTAAATACTTGAATAATTCGAGCGAGATACCTGATCACAAAACGTCCTGGAATTTGGAATCTTGAACATGAAGAGATCGGAAAACAAAATATAAAATCAGATGGTCTGACGATTAATCAAAATAGGTCAAGTAGACGGGGAGATCGGAAAACACTTGGTTTGAGCGTACATGAGGTCGAATAAACTTGAAATTTATTATTTATCTAGGAGGATACTGGTTCGAAGGAAATGACGTGGGGTTAGGTAACTGGTTGAGATCGGATAAACACCTACAAGGGAGATCGATTGAATTGCAATTATAAAAGTTATGACTTTGAAGATCGGCCAAAATATGGTGTCTACAAATGCTCAACACAGTTGAGGCTTCATCCAACAGGCTTACTGGCAGGCTGCCTGAATTTTTATGCAATGGAGGAAAGTTAGCAAGAGTGGTAGTCTGCGATAACAATCGCAACGGAGAGTTGCCAGAATCACTTGGGAATTGCAGTAGTTTGTTGATGTTGGGTATTTCACGTAATGCATTTACCGGCAATATTCCTGTTGGTTTATGGACAGGTTTGAATTTGGCATATCTGATGCTAAGCGATAATTTATTCACGGGTGAGCTGCCTAATGAAGTGTCAAGGAATCTTAGAAGGCTAGAGATCAGTCACAACAGGTTTTCTGGCAAAATCCCCACTGGTGCTTCTTGGAGGAATCTGATGTTTTTTAATGCTAGTAATAACTTGTTTTCTGGCACAATCCCTCAAGAATTAACTGCTCCTCCTCTTCTCACTACTCTTCTGCCTGATAGGAACCAACTCATTGGAGCCCTTCCATCTGATATAGTCCCATGGAAGTCATTAACTATTCTAAACATGAGCCAAAATCAACTTTCGGGACATATCCCAGAGGATATTGGTTTTCTACATAATCTTCACCAACTAGACTTGTCAAATAACCACTTTTCTGGCCAAATTCCACCTGAGTTTAGCTCCCTGAAGCTTATTTTTCTTAATCTCTCTTTCAATCATCTCACAGGGGAAATCCCAAGCAGTTTAGAAAACATTGCTCATAATAGCAGCTTCTTGAACAATCCTGGTCTCTGTACCAGAAGTTCATTGCTAAGCCTTAATTTATGCAATTACAATGCCCAAAAGTCAAGCAAAAATTCAACCCAAACCATAGCTCTGATATCAAGTATTTTGGCAACAGCCTTTGTGTTAGCTTTGCTACTCTCATTCTTTGTGATAAGATTCTACCAAAAGAAAAAGCGTGCACTAAATTCAACATGGAAGCTCACCTCATTTCAGAAATTGGATTTCACAGAATCAGATATATTGTCAGGTTTAATAGAAACCAATCTGATCGGGAGCGGAGGATCAGGAAAAGTATACCGTGTTGCTATGCATCGATCAAGTCTTGTTGCTGTGAAAAGAATTTGTAATGACAACAAGTTAGACCAAAAACTTGAGAAACAGTTCCATGCAGAAGTTCAGATACTGGGTAGAATAAGGCATTTGAACATTGTGAAGCTGCTTTGCTGTATTTGCAATGACGATTCAAAACTTCTGGTCTATGAATATATGGAGAGATGTAGCCTGGGCCAATGGCTGCATGTGAAGAAGAGATCAACAAGAGTCTCGGGTTCAGTCTACTTGGACAGGCCTGCAAGGTTCCGGATTGCAATGGGAGCAGCACGGGGCCTGTCCTACCTGCACCATGACTGCTTGCCGCCCATTATTCATAGAGATGTGAAATCAAGCAATATGCTGCTAGATTCTGCTTTCAATGCAAAAATTGCTGATTTTGGTTTGGCCAGGCTGGTGGTTAAGAAAGGAGAAACTTCAGTATCTGTTGTGGCTGGCTCTTTCGGCTATATAGCTCCGGGTAAGTTCTATAATTAAGGATTTGTTTTGATCTCCACCTTTTTCCTTACTAAAGAATCAACTTGAATCGCAGACTATGCTCCCTCCCCCCCTCTTTTTCCATTACTAAAGAATGAAGTTGAATTGCAGAATATGCTCACACAGCCAAAGTGAGAGAAAATTGATGTTTACAGCTTTGGGGTTGTCCTTCTTGAGCTAACAACTGGGAAGGAGGCTCATTTAGGGGATGAAAATACATGCCTAGCAGAATGGGCATGCCGTCACATGATTGAAGGCAGACTTATAGTCGATGCTTTGGACAAGGAGATCATGGGATGTTCTTGCTAGGATGAAATGATCAGTGTTTTTATACTTGGGGTTAAGTGTACAAGCAAACAGCCATCTGATAGGCCTTCTATGCGAGAGGTCTTTCAAATCCTAGTTCAATACAGTCATCCGCATGAATACGGGCATTGAATTCAAAGCATGGACGTGCATCAGAAAAAAAAATGATAATGTCTAAGCTCTCCCCGTTGGTACACTTGCACTTAATTGAAAGCCCAATGAGCTTTGGGTCAATGTCTATGTCTGTCAAATCTGAGTTCAAGTCCGAATAATATTCAATTGTATTAAAAAAAAAATGATGTTTTTAGCGGAAACAAGCTAAATAGTCTTATGCAAGCAAATATTAGCTAGAGCGTCAGATAACCCGTAAGCTTTTAAGAAAACTGTGTGCAACTCAGCAGCCGTCGTGCAGTTGTTCTTTCTAAGACTTCCGCATTCCGAGCAAAATCGATGGCATTGTAAAGAGTTCATTATACTACATTTTGCACCTATCTTATTTCTCTCATAATCAGCCATCGCAATTTCATTTTAAATAGAACGGATGCATTGATAATCCATCAATAGTTTTATAATGTTGTTTTATTACAAGATCTCCATGAAAATTGAACCAGTTAGATTCTGTAGTTTCATAAATAACAATGTCCACTGAGGGATAGACAATGAAGACACTCCATTGGATCCCAAGGTCAATTCTCACCCTTCAACCTACCAAGCCCCAGGGTTTAAAGAAAACAGAGCTCTTCCTGTTATGCACAGAAGTCTTGATTGAGAATGTTAACCCCCTTAAAAACTACTTAATAGTAAAATCTACTTAAAAGTTGGAATAGCCGAGTCGCCATATAATTACTCCAAACAGAAAGGTGACTTGCAAACGATGGAATAGGATGCAGTTAAAAAGACAGCGCAAAAATCTTCACCAGCCTCTGCTGCTAAATGCTAATGACAGCAAAATCCACTTTTTATTTCCATTAGAAGCCACAAACATATTTTGCCGAATGCAGCAACTCAAATAATAGTTTACATCCCCCACTTTATTTGCTAACTCGTCAATGAGTAAAAGAAAAAATAAAAAAAAAAGGAGATAAGGGATCAAAAAGGCAGGCCTCAGCATGGAAGCTTGGGATTGGGACCATTTGATCCATCACTCAGTTATAAACTCTATAAACTGAGAGACAACACTAGCTCTAGATGATCTGGAGTAAGTGATATGAGGGGAAAGGACTAATATACAAAAATTGAAAAATATTCTCATATGCCTATACTTTATTAAGCTTCTGCGACCTCCAGGTATTGGGAGTGGGAAGCTGCCAGGAGAGCCGCTCCAATGCCTGAGCCATCATTTGAGTGCTCAACAACGATGCTTTCAGAAACTTCCTCTCCCAGCAACTCTTTGAGAGTGCTCTCCATGGAGATACGAAATTTAGTATAGTGCTCAAACAGCCCACCATCCAACGCTATTACTGACTTCTGCTTTTCCCCATCCCTCACTGTGTCTCTTCCCAGTTTCTTGATGATGCCTACGATTCCAGCAGCAGATAGCCGGGCACCACGAGTGGCAACAATATCACAGAGGTTAACAATAGCTTTCCTCATTTTCAGGGAGGTATTTGATATCTAAGCAAAAAAAAAAAAAAAAAAAAAAACTATATCATGAAATCTACTGCAAAAACCATGAAATTATTTTTGCTGTCATATAATTGCTAAATTCACATGTAGATTGAAAATTTGCTACTCTTCTGTTAACTTCTATATGAAGCAAAAAAAGCTTTAACACTTGAATTATCTAACAAACATTTAATTAGAAAGTACAGATGCAGGTTCAAAACCGCATCAGAAGGGCATAAATACCTCTAGGATATCCTTTAATTTGCTTCCAACAACTTTAAGATCTGAAGATGTATCATGATGCATTGCAGACATGTGTGGGGTCCTGCATATTTTATAGCAGAAAAGTGACAGCAAGAAAGCTCTTATCAGTCACAAAATTAACAGCACTTGGCATGTCCTTTATAAGCATGTTAGACCATTCAGATGACAAAATTAACCTATTCACCCCTATGAAACTCAATAGGCCTTGCATGAAAGGATACTGAAGAGGAGAGAGAGAGAGAATGATTTTTTGCCAAATCCCATTCTTAAAAAGTCGGGTGCACAGCTAGTGTCATTTTAACATACGGGTAAGTACATATGCATTAGTGAAACATCCCAAACATAGACAAACATAAAAAAGCCAAAGCCTAAACAGACAAGGAGGACTAAATAACAAATATCTCACAACCTAATAGTATCTAGCATACCTTAAGATAAATGGAATCTCCAGTTTTGGTGGAACAACATCACCAAAGAAGTCAGCTTCCTGAGCCATTCTCAATAGAACTCTGCGTACAATCTCTCCCAAATACATACCAGAAATTATCTTCTCAAAAATCTGCAGACAATAGTCACAAAGATCTTAAGAGTGATTACATCAATATTTAGCAATAAGATGAAAACAAAAGACAAAGTTAAGCTTACCTGTTCCCCAGGGTTCAGAGACTCAACATCCAGGGCTTGATCATATTCTGTTAATGGAAGGTGTGATGACCGAAAGTTACCCCACTCCATGTTGATAACCTAAGTAATAAAGAATGCTTTAGTATGATTTTATGCTCATTTAAAATCATAAGAAGAGATCCTGCCACAGAAATATGATGGCTAAATGTAAACAGATAATATGTTAGGAAATATAAGAATAACAGTGAAAAATAATCATCTCAAAAAAACCAACCATTTCTCCAGATTTAGGTAGAAGACCATGCCACTTGGGAATTGCTTGTGCTCGCTCTACATATGCTGCATTTGTTCCAGTTCCCAAGATTACAGCAGCAATAACGTCCTGGTTGCAGTATCTACCTCCAGCTAATGTTCCAATCGTATCATTGACCTACAACATCTCAGCAAGTTAACAAAGTCGCTTCATTGCCCAAATTGGTGATTGCAGTAAGCAAGCAACTTGTGTCAGCACCAATATGGAAATTAGATTTCTTGGCATATAATAGGAAAAGCCAAACAGAGCTTCTGAAAGCAAAAAAACCAAATTTAACTTACCAAAGCAGCCACACGCATGTCAAGGCCAACTCTTTTCATGGCTTTTGTCAACTCCCCCACCACATCCTGCCCGACCTGTACCATGACCAGCCATGAGATAAAATCACAAACAGTTAAAAAGAAGTTAACAGAGTTGGAAGTTGCATTATTGAATAAAGCATGGAAATACATCCCACGTCTAAGTGGAATAACCTGTAATCCATGGCCCAAAATTTCTGAACCTCACAAAAGGGGATTTACTAAGGAACTGCTTGCTTGTTACACCTAAATGTTTAGTATTTGTCACAGAACAGTACAACCAAAACCTAGCAAGATCTGGCATTAAATAGGAATTGCTCTGAGCTTTCCCCTCACTCAATACAGGAATTGGTACAGCTGTCTAAATGCTCAACATTTCATACATAAGTAGTTCCACAAGGATCCATGCATTTGTCATAAGTCTATAAATTAGCATATGCCTGCAAATTTAAGCATGAAAGCTGCACTGAGATTTTAAGAAGAAATGAAAAATTCCAGGCCCAATGCCAGTATGCATCCTGATGAAAATACAGAGAGAATAAACCATTCCAGAGCCCAGAGTCTCCAGACAAATGACAGAACCTTTGGTCCTGAAGTTTGGGTATTGAGTTTTAAATGAGGTCTCCAGGCAATAAATTGAATGTTTCTCAGCTGCATACAGATTAAAGGACATTCATAACAGATATGAGAAGTTTCTAATAGCATTGTATTTATTCCAATGAAATCGAATTAACATATTTTAGTGGCAAGGAGCAAATCATGAGTAATATTTTAGATTATAGAAGAATTTATTCAAAGATTCAATGCTAAATCAGGGAAATGTGCCAAGATAATATATATATATATATATATACACACACACACACACACACACACGCACACCGCAAACATTGATTGTAAGAAAGTAGAAAGATTGTGAAACATGACAAAGTAATTAGGATTAACCGTGTCCTCTATGGAGAAGCCTTTTGTCCATTTTATAAGATTTCCTGATGCTATTGATGTTTGCCGAACTGGAAACGAGAAGGTAAAGCCCAGTTCCCTTTGTTGACCAGGCGAAGGATGCAAACCTTCACCTTCTTTAGCAACAAATTTAGCAAGTGCTTCAGCAATATAATCGAACAAAGCCTGAAATCACCATCATTTACAAGGATTCAGATTGTGAACTAATCTACTTAGAGTCAAAATTGTTAGGCTACTTTGAAATCATACTCACATCTGAAGATCCAGTCATCAAGTGTGGAGGAATTGAAACTTCCTCAAATTCTTTTTTGACAACACGATCATCTTTCCCACCCAATACCACCCGTAGAACACGAAAATTTGTGCCACCAAGGTCTAATGCATAAAACAGCCCCTTCTCATCCCTGAAGACAATAAGCAGAAGTGACTGGAACTTTTAGCTAGCTTTCTTTTCGTAAATGTAAAAGATCTAAACAAACAGAATTGCTAAATAATACAAATTCTTTTTAAAAAATAAAAAATAAATAAAAAAACCTTTTTTATCTTAAGAAATTACTGTCTTCTCTTTTTCTGTAGTCTTTATTTTGTTAATTCTTGATAAACCATATCAATAAATATCGATTTAAAACAGCTTCTATGCAAACAGGGTCCATGAACCAAACAATAAATGTACAGTTCTAAATTAGGTAAGGTAGAGACGCAGAGGAACTTAACACAAAATAGGAAGTTGGTCTTTATTAACAATTCACTGCTGCCAACTGTCATGAAGTAACCATATTCCACAAGAAATAAATCAAAAACATAAGTTGAGAAATATTCTCTCAATGTGAGATGAATTCAGTTTGTTTTCTTATGAACAGAGTAAAATGATCTTCCACTTCAAAAACTTCAGACCTTATTAAACCAGTTCATCATGATTATTTACAGATGGAACATCAGAGAAATTATTGCCCAGAGAATTTTCATTATCAAAGTTTTATGAGAAGTGAAGAGAAAATGGAGACCAAACAATCAAGGAACTAGACAGAAGGTTTAACGTTAAAAAGCAAAGTAGCAGAGCTTTAGATCGTTGTACGGTAACAAAAATTATTAAAATGCAATCCAAAGAAAAAAAAAATCTTTTTTGAAAAGGGGAAAGAAATCATAAGCAATATCCAATAGATAAACATGCTTATAAAATTTGAATGAACAACGAAAAAGGCAACTTAAAAAGCAAATGGCAGAAATAACTTAAAAAGCAAATGGCAGAGTTCTTACACATCACAAGTGAAAGACGTCAAACTCAAAAAAACAAAATTCGAGATAAGGGAATATGCCTTTTTCAATGGGAAATTTCATCTGAACCATGTAAGCAAGCCCATTCCATCAAATTCCAGTGGGCCACAAAAGAGGCAACCGAAACCATTAAACATTCTTATGTATTGAGTTAAAAAGGATAACAAGACTCATTTTTTGCATCCCATAGAAAACTCTTATAAAATGATTAAAAAAAAAAAAAACAGAGAACTAACCATTGAGAGACATATACAACACGAAACGCCTAAGAAATAAAAAGCAGCTCTTTTTTCCCATTGGCGATAGTAAGGAAATACAATAAGTGTAAATTCAAGACTAACAATAACCACAATGCACAATCCTCATTAATTGATTATTCAAGCAAATCAATCAAAATCATCCAAACAATTATGGAATTATTAGTTAAGGAAAATAACATATCGCATCCTTTAACACCTAAAACAAACTCTAAATCTAAATCCAAATCCAAATAGATGCGAAATAATTAAAGAAGAAGCTTTTCAGCAGTTGATACCCGGTAGGAAGATTGTCAACGTAGCTGATGAGCATCTTAAGCTTGCTTCCACCCTCCGATGCAAGACCGGCATGCATCTCAACGGTCATAGCATCAGCCACCTGGCGTAGCTTTCCTGAGGGGGTCCCACACTTTTCCTCGAACTCCCTGAGTATGGCCATGGCCCTGGCCCACTTCCCCGAACAGCGCATCCTGTGCCTGACCACAAGGGCCGCCGCAGCACAGACAGCCGCCGCACAGACCACCGCCGCACCCACCGCCACCTTTCCCATGAGCACTAGCAGCAATAAAACAGCTCACACCTGCCTCTGTAAAATACGAAATGTCTGATGGCTTGCTCCCGTTGGATCTTTTTTATTCTTTTAAGATGTTGAGATGAAGATAGAGGCAATAGAGGGATTTATATTATTATAGTATATAATTAAAAAGAAAAAGAAAGGGAAACGATTTTCTCTGGGATTCAGCAGGATTTTCTCGGGAAATGAGTGTAAAAATGGTTCGCTTGTTGTTTTTGTTGGCTGTGTACGAGTATTAATATGTCGTATCGGTTTTTACGGGGAAAGATATTTTATGATGAGAAAAAGCCAGAAAAGAGATAATGTTTTTAGGGAGAAAGTGGTCATGGTATTGGGTTAAAATTACGAGAGTACCATCAATGGAGTGACGTGTCAACGTCATCCGTCAGCCGCTTTATCTAGACGGACGTGGTTTTTGTTGTTTAACGATTTATGAAAACAAAGGGAAGCCAAATTATGTGGGCATGTACACTTAGTATATCTTCCCTCTTGGCTGGCACGTGCGCACATGTGAAGTTGGAATCCAACTCTAAGCAAAAAGATGGAGATATTTAATTGAAGAAATATTTTATTTGTTTGAATTTAGAAAGTTAATATTTTATTTAAAATTAATTTAAAAAAAAAAAAAGAATTAGGCATTTTTGGCATTGGTTGGTCTCTTATCCAAAATAATTTAGAGCCGAAATTGTTGTCTAAGATGAAGTGGTAAACAGTCAGATTTTGAAGAAATCGTCCAAAATTGACCAATTAATCCGATTCAGCGGCTAGTCATCCATTTTGAATTTCAAATTGCTTCCAAGTTGGCCACCACCTCTCTTTAATAATCCCTTTTTAATTTCTACAACGTAAATGTTTATATCAATCCACTTCAATAATAAATTCGTATTATTAAAATTATTCTTTAAATTATGAAATTTTGAATTTAAATTTTTTATTAAAATTAAATGATAAAATTATAAGTATTTATTTATTATTAATTTAAGGATGAAAAATGAAGCAATAAGAAAGTGGACAGGTCACATGATCTCAAAGCTGGATGCTTAGTGAGAACAATTATTATAGGATTAGAGTTTATTTACTTTCCTAACAAATAAGATATCTTATAAAATGTAAAATTAATTATTATTTTTTAAAAAATTTATTATTATAAATATTTTCATTTTGAATTATTGTTATGATTAATACTTCATACGCTCATTGACTAATAGTTTATTGATAAAAATATTTTTTTTGTCGAGAATAAAAAAAAATTAAGAAAAAAATTATAATAAAATTGAAATTTAAAGATATTTTTATTAATTTTTAAAATATAAAAAATTTAAGTACTAAATATGATGTAGGGTGCCCTACCCTTCAACTTAGGTTCTCGTCTTGTAGGTACTTGTCTTGCCTTTTACGCGGCTTCATATTTCAGTACGATGGTATCTCAAAATAATCTCTTTATAATTATTTTAATTATTATATTTTAAAAAAATATCATTGAATTTCTCATATTTAATTTTATTTATTATTTAATTTTTTATTTTTATTAATTTAACTATTAATCAAAAATTAAAATATTATAAAAATAGCAAAAAGTGTTGTTAATAATAAAAGTTTATAAACGAAAATATTTATAATTATCAAAACTTAAAAACGAAAATATTTATTAGTTTACAAAAAAAAAATAAATGAATGGATAAAAGCACTATAAGAAATTAAAATTTTTAAAATTTTTCTTTGTAAAAAGTGTTAAAAGTGGTCCTAATAGAGTAATAATAGGCAAAATTATTTTATTATTTTAATATTTTTAAATTTAATTTTAAATTTTTTTTAACTGATATATTTTAAAAAATGATTTTTCTAACTGTAATTCTAACAATAATGTGCAATAAATCCTTGACCTATTTGTTTCTTTCGTCGCCAAAGCGTAAGAATTGTTGGATGGAATACTGACTCAATTGGCTTTAATAAATGACTTTAAATTCAAAGCCGAATTAAAATTTAGAAACAATGTAAACATCTAAATTATTAATTTTGCTATAATTGAAGGATAAAATAATAATTTTTTTTTAATTTATATTTGTCATTTTATAATCAAATACGAATATTGCAAACCAAACCGGTTCAAGTTATTTCAAAAAATTTTGCTGATATTTCTTCTGGGCAGGCAAGCAAAGCAAGGAATCTACAAACGCATTATAGTTCTCTGTTAATCATATTAGAGTTTATGCATATTCTAAGAATTAAATTTAAAATACTGTCCTGCTTTTCCTATTGGCTAAACCTTGTCATTGAAATTGAAAGATGCCAAAATTCAAGTGCAGAAAGAACTATTCGAAAATAGTGTAGCTTGCTTGTGAGTTGCGCATTCCTCAATCTCATCCCCAAAGAAACCGATTATCCTGCGATAAAAAAAGATGAAGAGCCAGTCAGGGTCATCACTTCTTTTTGATGTTCCATCATCAACAAGAGAAAAGATTCTGGAAGTGGATGGAACTGTCACCATCAAACCAGTTCTTGGACGTGTTGGAATATCTACCAGGCCGGGTCACCTAATTCTGACTGACCATGCGCCGTACTTTCAAGCTCTTGGTATTGCATCTTATGACAAACAAAAAGTAGAGGCTAAGAATTTATTGGGAGCTATAATTTAGCCAATTTTTTTTATTTTTTATTTAAGTTAATTTAAAATTTTTTATTTAAATTCAATTTAACTCAAAAAATAAAATTTTTTTAATTATTGATTTTCATCAGAAATTGAATTTATTATTGATTAGCCCAACTGGCTGCAGTTCGGCACTATCCACTTATCTACTTATTCTATACAGCCTGACCCAAATAGATAGCCAAGACCAGCCCGCCCCACCTTCGTGGAAGTCTAGCCCATGGGCCATGGCACAAGCATATCCACCTGGTGTTTATACTATTTGTATACAAAAAACCTTCATATTCGTATAAAGTGAAATATAATTTTATATTTAATAACAAAAATAGTAAAATTTTATTTTTAAAATAATAATAAATTAAATTATTTATATTTAATAACAAAAATATAGATATTAATTTAAAATATTACGTACGCAATTATGAAGCGTCAAAATTCAACAAATTAATTAATCACTAGGAGAAAAACATGGTTATATAATATATTAATCAATCAATATTTTGCTCCCAAAAAAGATGCACATAGGCGCACTTCCCATTCATAGGATAAGCAAGAAATAATGGAAGATTATTGATGAGGGAGGCAAAGTGGGGGGTGTGAAATGTGAACAGGGAAATGTTTCTTGGAGCTTCGAAGAGAAAATAAAAAGAAAGAACTCATCAATCATAAAAGTTAGGCAGCAAATGTTTTTGACTTGACGTGTATATATATATTGGGTGGATATAGTGAGTGTGTAGTCATGACCCTTTTGTGGGATCTCTTTAGATTCAATAAAAATGATGTTGTAAGGGTGACTTCATAGATTTCCAACTCATTAGTCTCTCTTTAATGGAAATTCAAACTTAAAATCTTATGTTAGAATTGATTTGTTTTCTATAAGGAATGATCTTATGATCTTAGAATCTTATGCCCCTTTTCTTTTGTTCAATTCGACCAATAATTTCTCTTTAATATTGTTAGTCCATTCAAGTCGACCCCTCCAAATCCTATCAAATCGAATGTCCATCATTTTTGTAATTATAAATTCTTTCTAATTAAAATTTTATCTTTTTATTCAATTGTCAATGCAAGTGTAATCATGCATAGTTGACTTGCTCCTTATAATTGTTGAAATTAAAGCATATATACGACAAAGTTTAATTCATTTTCAATGTTAAATACTAATTTTAATTGCACCCACGAATTTAATTTAGTGATAATTAAGTTAATATTACTATTACGTTAATGGCATCGCTAATTGCGGGACAAAAGATGATGTTAATATTCTAATGGCAAGATCAGAAGATAAATCATTGCAGCAAATCTTTGCTCACTGCCTTGAAAATTGCATTGATTGGGGGATCCCATCATAACAAAATCTTCTTTTTTTTTTTTTTATCATCAATTCCAACATGATGGTGAGAGAGAATCACATGGCAATTAGTTAAAAAACTTTCAACTTTCAAGTTGCGTTCTGAAAACACAACATGGCTGCGTAAATAGAGAAAAAAAAAAAAGAAGGGGCAGAAATGCAAAGGTAGGTAACTTGGAGGGATGAGATAGGTAATTTAAAAAGAAAGAAGAATTTTCCAAAAGAGAGAATGAAAACGAAATGGTTTGGATTTGGACAAGAATGTCTCACAAACCATGTGCAGCAATGCCGCCCACGTGGATAAGGCATGCGTGTGGGTCTCTACTCTCTCTTCCGACTTGATTCTGGTTTTGATTCTTTTCAACATTAACGTTTCAGGAAAGAAACCTATACACTTCTCGTTCTCTCTCTACTTCTTTAAAACTTACCCTCTTCAGCTTTCTTTCTCTCTTTTTTTTTATTCTTTAATCTTTATTTAAAATCACATAATTTTAAAAATAATTTAAATTTCTCTAACCTAAAACTAATGGGTATATATATATTTCTTAAGCTTTTTCAATGGAGGTTTACACAGAGGTGGAGATGAGCTGTACGTGCGAGGCAAGTAGCTGGATTCGTAATTAAACACCCTTCTGCAGCACCTTCTCTTCTATCACGTGTCCATTTTTCTTCTTTATTTTCTTTATTTTCTTTATTAATTCTATCATTCTCTTTTCTTCTCTATTGTTTATTTCTTTTTACGTTTTTTTATATAATAATATAATAATTTCTGGAACAGGCTATATATCCCACATGTTCAGGATAATATATAGAAATTTTATATCTATTTATACATTTATTTAACCAACTTAATTATTCATAATTATTTTAATATTAGTTAATAATACATTAGCTCTCTATTTTAGTCATCATCATCATCAACTGTCCCACCAACCGTCACAATATGCCCTCGAGGCTACGTTTTGATGCAAATTCGAAAAAAAAAAAAAAAACCCCTAATTAAAGTTGCCTTCACCGCTGATGATTAATTACTCTAAGACAAAGTGGAAATGGAATTGAATTAATTCCCTCGAGATGCCTTTCTTCCCAAGATCTACTAAAAGGTAACTAATAAAGATTGATAGCAAGATAAAGAAATATATATATATATATATATAAGAAAACAAGATCCGAGTATGGTGTGATATGTATATATATGCTTTTTGTGCTGATATAGATTTATGCTGCTTGTGTGTAGGCTTTTTGCAGAGCTTTTTGGCAAAAGTTATCTGAAATATGTTAAAAGGGATTTTATGATAAAAGTACCCTGTTATTCTTCCCTTGCCGCCCTTGCATCTGGGGTGTTGCCACCTGTCCCGTACTGATAAATATATGTATATATGGAAAAATGAAAATGCACATATAAAAATAAATATAAATTCCTTTTGTGATGGTTGTTGGGGAGATATTGAAATCTCCAAACCATGGAAAGTTATACACATCCACAAAATGTCAATTGCCACTAAAACTTTCAAAACACAAAAAGGAGAGGAAAGGCAAGTCAATTTAAAATATTTCAAAGAATTATTTATCTTATCTATTAAATTATTTTTCAAATAATGCATAATGGACCCCATGTAACACAGTTGAGAAGAAGAAGAAAAAAAAAAAGGAATAAAATTTTAGTACAGACTCAATAATTAGAAATCTAATCATATTTTGATTATGTTTGATCAAGTGGAAGAAGAATCATCAAGGAGTGCTAAATGCGGTCAACACTCCATCACTAAGCATATCTTTAAATGCTCAAGTTGATTGCATCTATATATGATTAATAATTTGAATTATGTAATGGCAAAATTAATTAGTTAAGTTGACCATCAATTCATGCTGGATTCACTGTTTCCCTGATCCTGGAAACAAATTTAAATTTGACCCAATAAAAGGAGAGTAATTAATATGTTAAAACCAAAATCGTGAGAGTAAAGAAAATCATTTTGCAACAGAGAGACATAATTTTTCATTTTCTAAATGAAGATAGCTTAGTGGGTGATGAATAGAAGAAAGAAAAGCCAATTGCGTGGTCTTTTGTATATATGCGCGAATGAAGTGAGACAAAGACCACCAAGAATTGATACATGCGGTGCAGCTATGAGGCTAGGTAGAAGGTCCTCATCACCAACTCATGCAGGAGGCAGAGAGAGTCTTTTCAAAAAAAAAGAAGAAGAACATGAACATGTGCCTCCATGAAATAGTTATTGGTTGGAGTAGATGCCCATCACTAGAAAAGATACCCATTCCTAAGTTTTGACGTGGAACCCAGCCACCCACAATATCTCAATATACATTCCTTAATTAGGGCAAAGCAAAGCTATAGCCTTCAACCGTCAAAAGCCAAGAAAACTTTTCCACACGCCAGCAAGCTTTAACTTGTACAACTGTCTTTAGTTTAAGTTTAGCTAGCTCTCCTTTTGACCACTGTTTTAGTCTATCTTACAACAGTACACTAATTACGTGATTGAGAGGTGTTTGATAAAATGTGAAAGTGAAGCGGTGGAAAATAAAATAGCTAAAAAGAGAGATATTTTAGAAAGGCGGGAAGAGATGAGAGGACCAATTGAAACGCCACGGAATAGGGAACACGCAACGCGTTCCCGTAAAAGAAACACAAGAAGTGTTGTTGGTGTCAGATTAGGAATGAGTGGATCATTTTCATTTTTGCAATTTACTAAGGGTTAGGGTGGCCGCTGCTGTCTCACTCAACTATTTTGTTTCAATATGTGAGCCATCCAGCAAGCAGCTGCTCCTGCTCGCCAAGCCTCACAAGTCTTATTTGGAAACGACAACAACAGTCAATTACACCCAACTCAACAAGACAGAGAAAGAAAGAAAGATTGAAAGAAAATACAAAATTTAATAAGAGAAAATTAAATAATTTGCAGAGATTAAGGGGGGTAAAATTTAATAAGGGTGAGAGGGATATGTCTCCTTTCTTCTATCTGTTTGGGAAAACACCGCCGATCTTATATATTTATTCCTCCGTTGATCTCGTACTTTCTTTCCTTCGTTCAAAATCTTTCAAAATCTTTCAAAATCTTTATTATTATTACTATTATTGCCAACTGTCTTGCTACTTATTTACGTTATCAAACATTCTTGATTTTTGACCCTAACATGTGAACGTCCCTTAATGTCACTCTCCATGACCCCTCCCCCCTCTTCTTGCATTAATTCAACGACCTCACCCTCTCTAAAATATTCTAATTAAAATTTAAATATAAAACGTCACAATCCTAAATAGACTTTAATATCATTAAATTAAAATTTATTTGTAGTAACTGATTATGCTATAAATTTTAAGATTTTTCTTCTAAATAGTCTTTATACAATATGTGGACTCAAGCGATAGAATATAGAAATTAGTTGTGATCGTACTTGATAACAATATTTTACTTTTTTATAATTATTGGTACTATTTGAGGGATTTTTGAGACAAATATCTAAGGTTTCAGATTCCTTATAGATACAGTTTAATTATTCACTTTTTTGTATTTAATTGAATTATTCTCAAACACACATTGTATCAAATTTCATGATTTATACTGAGAATTACACTTTTTCGTATTTAATCGCATTATTCTCGAACCCACATTATGCCAAGCTGGAGTTTGGCAAAGTTGGTGTCTAGTATGTGGGCTCTCTTAGCAGAGGTTGACTGGGTCAGGGTCTAATTTACCATGCACGGACCGAATTGTCACCGAGTTTGATCCATTTTTGATTGGATTTTGGAACCATCTATATTAGTAGTTCACTTTTTGAAAAATAAATCTCCCAACCCCTGGAGTACAATGGTACTATACATGAGAATCAGATGAATAGGTAACTAATAATTTAACCTAAAACCATCCTTGGATGTTTCTAAATCGATTGTGGGTTTGGTTTGATTTTTGGAGGGATAAATACGAGGAAATTAATGACGTGGTTAAAGTCCTTGGACGGCAGAACCCAACGAAAGCATTTTTGGCTGTAAAATACCACTTTAGTTTCCGGTTGCTTTTGCTGATGTGTTGAGTCTGACCCCTGTGTGTGCTCATTTTTTTATTTTTCACAAGGGAAATTTCAGTAGCCCAATCACACTTCTCTCTGTCTCTGCAGTTAAAAATAAAAAGTCTCTGCCATCTCTGTGCCAAACGGAAAGTATTGCAGACCAAAAGGATCTAAAGCTCCAAGAGCACGTGTTACCCTCACGTGTCATTTTCCATTGCCATTACTTTTTAAAAAAAAAAAAAAGAGAAAACTTATCCTATAACTAATTCATATGTTCTGTGAATGAGTTAAAAATTGAGGTATGATAAATCGAGTAATATTTTGTGAATCACATAGAAGAAAGCAGTTTTTCTCTTTTTTTTTATTATAAAAAATAAATAATTTTAAAATAAATAGATAGAAAAACTCAAATTTAAAATTTTTAAAGACGGAGAAAAATTAATAAAGATATCCTAATTTATTATATACTCTGTTCGATGTAAAAAAATGAAGTAGTTGAATACGTATTTTATGCGTCCTTGTTGATTTAAAGCGCAACATAAAGTGATAAGTTGGCTATAATAAGTGAGATTAAATTGGCCCATAAAATGTCTGAACAATTGGAGCAATCTGTGTTATAGTGGGAAAAGGGGTAACTCCACCCAAACAAAAACAATTTCAGACGTTTTATACTTAATTAATGCCATAAATATAAGCATATACCCCTATTTAAGGTTTTCATTACCCAAAAGTTTTCTACAGTTAACAGGAAATTTCTTTATTGCTAGGCGAGGCGTCATATAAAGGATGAGAACTTACCCTTCTTTTAAAAAAATTATTAAGTGTATTCGATATATATTTTATAAAAAATGAATTTAATATTTTAAATTTATAATTTAATTAATTTTTTATAATATTCGATACACTATTATTTTACATAATGAATTTTATTTATATTAAGTGTATATAACTAATTAATTTATAAATATTAAATTATATAAAATTATGATGATCTTATTTAAAATCGTAATAAGATTTACTTAAAGTTATAATTTATTAACTTTTTGTTGGTATGTATATATATGTATGCATACTCCCTGATGCATACAAAAATTTTCTTTTTTACAATTTCCCCTCTCTGATAGCGAGGTGGGTCCCCGAAAAATAGAAAGGAAGTAGATTTAAGAGGAGTTGTAGTAATAGTGTAGTAATAATTTACGTAACTATAAAGGGGAGAAAGGAGGGGTCAGAGAGGGAGGAGCCGGAAGACACGAAAATAATCAGCAACAGAAAAATCAACCCTCAAAATACCATTTTACTCATCGGAAATTGAACCTCTCAGATTCTGACAATCTGACGTCTCTTTCTTCAAACCAGATAAAGTAACAAAATTATTACACCTAATTTTTTTTTAATTGACACAATATATAAAATGATTAATTTTCATGCATGCATTGTATTAAATTTAAGAAATTTACAAAGATAAAAAAAAAAAAAAAAGAAAGACAAGAAAAGAGTCCAAATTTAAAGTTACATGATAGTAAATAATTCATTAATACTACTACTCCTTCTCCATCAACAGAGAATAAGAAAATGAAATTCCAAAGCACAACCCCATCTTAACTCCTCTATTAATACCCCTCCCCCTCTACGGCAAAAAACCATTCATCTATATCTATCCCTGGCCTTGAAATTTAGCTACATACATACATTTTGAGAGAGAGAGAGAGAGAGAGGGTGCTCTTCATGAGAGTAGCTCTGGACGGTGGGTTAGCAGAGGAGAAAACAAGATTTTTTTAGTAGCTTGATCGAACATCATCATCATCATTATGTGTAATCCAGACAACACCACTACCCTGTTGACCGAGAAACCACCACAGAAGCCACGAACTCATCTTTACAATTACTTGGATCTCTTATCACTCCCCACCACCATTAAAAGCCTGGAAAATCTCAAAACAAATCCACCACCACCACCGCCGCCGCCAGAAATACACCCTTCTGTTTCAGACTTAATCTCTGAAACTAAATCACTTTTCAAACTCGCCTTCCCTATAGCCCTAACCGCTATCATTATTTACTCTCGCTCCATTCTCTCTATGCTCTTCCTGGGCCATCTGGGTGACCTCGAGCTCGCCGCTGGCTCTCTTGCTATTGCCTTCGCTAACATCACTGGTTACTCTGTTCTCTCTGGCCTGGCTCTGGGCATGGAACCTCTCTGTTCTCAGGCTTTTGGCGCTCAACGTCCAAAGCTCCTCTCTGTAACCCTTCATCGCTCTGTGATTTTCCTTCTAGTCTCCTCAATACCCATTTCTCTTCTATGGCTTAACATGTCCAAAATTCTTCTCTATCTTCATCAAGATCCCAACATCACACGTCTCGCTCACACTTATTTGCTCTTCTCGCTCCCTGACCTTTTAACCAACTCTTTCGTCCACCCAATCCGCATTTACCTTCGCGCTCAAGGTATTACCCACCCTTTAACTATAGCATCTCTTACCGGCACGATTCTTCATTTACCTGTTAACCTTTTACTCGTCAATCATTTGAAGCTCGGGGTCTCCGGCGTCGCAGCTGCAGCCGCCGCTTCCAACTTCTTTGTGCTCTTGTCTTTAGTTTCTTACGTGTGGTTTTCTGGTTTGCACGAGCCAACGTGGACCAGGCCCAGCAGAGAATGTTTCAGTGGCTGGAAGCCGCTAATCCGGCTAGCAGGGCCGAGCTGTGTCTCAGTTTGTTTGGAGTGGTGGTGGTACGAGATCATGATCGTTTTGTGTGGGCTCTTAGCCAACCCGAAATCAACGGTTGCTTCTATGGGCATCCTAATACAAACGACGTCGTTGCTTTATGTTTTCCCTAGTTCGCTTGGATTTGCTGTTTCCGCTCGGGTGGGTAATGAACTCGGGGCAAACCGTCCTCACAATGCCAAATTATCCGCTGTGGTGGCAGTGTTTATTTCAGCGATGATGGGCCTAACGGCTTCCACTTTCGCATCGGGAATGAGAGATAGGTGGGGCCAGATGTTCACGAGCGATTGGGAGACCCTACGGCTTACATCTGCTGCACTGCCAATCCTGGGGCTATGCGAGCTCGGTAACTGTCCACAAACGGTAGGGTGTGGAGTCCTGAGAGGGAGTGCACGCCCGTCCAAAGCAGCCAACGTGAACCTAGGCGCATTCTACCTCGTGGGCATGCCAGTGGCCGTTGGACTTGGGTTTTGGCTTGGTGTTGGGTTTTGTGGGCTTTGGCTTGGGCTTCTATCCGCCCAGGTGTGTTGTGCTGGGCTCATGCTGTACGTTGTGGGGTCCACCGACTGGGATTTGGAATCTAAGAGAGCTCACATGCTAACGTGCATCGGCTGTGATAATAGGAGATTGTTAAGTGAAGGCGAGGGCGAAGAAGAGCAGAGATCAATTTCCATTACAGTGACTTCGGCCTGATAACACCTAAATGTCTAAATGTAAAATTAATTATTGCTCCTTTTTTTTGCCTTATTTGGAAATTTTTTGGCCCATGTGGGTTTATTTTGTGAATTATTAATTTTTTTTTGGGTTGAAAGAGAACTTTGCATAAAGAATATTATAAAGAAAAATTTTTGGTTTTATTTATGATTCATGTTTGGCTTCCCAGTTGGGTTTTGATTAGATTCATACAAGTCAAAAGTGACGATGCAAAATTGAAACGACAACGGTACACATTTGTAAACTTACCAATGGTTAAAAAATCAGAAATAATTAGGCAAGAGAGAATTCATTGTTGAGGAGAGTGTCTAAAAAATTCAGACATGTTTGGTCTTTTAATTTCTCGGCTGGGTATTGCTGAGAAGACGAGCCTCTTGCAACTATCAATGTATAACTTCCAATCACCAACTAACACTTGGCACCCTGCTGCCATTTTCCTCCAATACTAAGTTTTTTACTGTAGTCCTCCCCAGTGACCGTAAAATTTAGCTGAATCTCTTACATTTTCCTGAGGCAGTGCTTGAGTTGATGCCAAGGTTGGGGACCGATTAGGATTTTTCCTTTATTTAATTTATGTGAATTTCAGAGAGAGATGCATGGGTTTAACAGTGTGATCATTTAGTAATTAATTAAGAGTTATTAAAAATGCTGTAAATGTTATGCACAGTAGTAGAAATTGTGTGTTGTTTCAAGTACTTGAATGAAAATTTTGGTGGTTGATTTGGGTCCCCGTATAAAGGATAAAGGAGGGCAGGAGTGAAGAAGAAAACAAAAGACTGGCTATGATATGCATGGAAGAAGAGGAAAAAAATAAAAAAGGCATTGGCCATGGGAGCAGTGAAAAGGAAATAATTAAAAAACAAAAGACGTCTTGTCAGTATTTATAAGTGTTGGAAGGTATTTGTGCAGGAGGCGCACGAGGGACTTCCAGTTCACTGCTCAACTCCACTTATTTTGTTGTTTTCTCATGGACGCCTTACGGTACCTTTCTTTACATCACTTCCTTCTCATCACTCTTATTCATCTCCCCTTCTTAGTGTAAAATCTCCCTGCTTCTATCCTGATTTTGCTTGAATACTCCCAAGCACACCACCCTGCACCCTCCTCTGTCTTGTGGGTTACATCCCATCATATCCATCTGTTTTTTTTTTCATCCAAATCCATGCCATCTGACACTTTCCCATTTTATTTTTTTTCCCTAAACTTTCTGCTTATTTGCCTTGTGAGAGAATAGGATTAGCAGTATTAGCTACAGACAATGGAAATCAATCAATTCTTTCATTTTTATTCGACTCTGTTATGATTTTATATAATGTAACATTTGTAAATTGACTGCGTGTGTATACCCAGAGTCTCTTTCTAAATCATTTTCCTCGTCTGTTTATTTAGCGTGAAACATGTTTTTTTAAAGTAGTTTTCAAAATTGTCAGTACCTAAGCTCACGATTTACACGAATTATTGTAAACCTTATCACACTCGGCTACATTATTTTAGACTTTATTGCTCATTGACTTTGGTCAATGATTATGACTTCATTTAGCAACCTATTCAAAGGGACTTGTTCATTATAAACTATGGTTTTGAATAAGAAAAATCATCCTCATGAATCATGAACTTGTTCGATTTAACAAGCACTAAATAACAAAGTTTTCCATCAATGTGTTCGCTGCAAAGGGATTGATTTAATGGGTTTCTCAAATCTCAATAAAATTCAAAGTTTATAGCTGATTGGTCGGCTTAATTCGTCGTATACAGTTTGAACTGTAAAGGATTGTCGCATGGATTAAGAATTAGGAAGGGTTGTCTAGGGTCTAAGAACTCATGCAGCTTTTTGTGAGGCATGTTTGTTTTTTCAACTAACATGCAAATATGCATTATAAATATCATCCAAAAATAATAATATTCTTGTAATAATTGCAAGCAGAAGCAGTGAAGAATAATAATGTAATTTGGCTGGACAGCACTGCATGATAATCATCAAAAAGAAAGCTTGGCCTGCTCCAAACCTATGTGGGTTCTGCTGATTCTAGGTTCTTGATTGATCAATATGTGCTATGTGCGATAGCAGGGTTAGCTACAGATATGATGCAATTGCTCATAGGAAAGGACATCAATTTGGGCGCCACAACGTTGCTAGATGAAATAATTAGTATCCTTTCTTGGTTCCAAAAGGTTGTCATTTATCAGAACTCCTTTTCTTCATCATTCATGGAAATGCCATTTCCTTTGAGTTTGGACATTTTTTACCACATCATGTTAAAGAAAGGGACCTATCGTGTTGTCAAAAATCAGTAATTTTCATATAGACATAGAACTGATTTTTAATTATTATTATTATTATTATTATTATTATTATTATTATTATTATTATTATTATTATTTTTTACATTTGAAATGAAAGAATTTAATTTTTTGTCAATTTAAAAAATTTTATTTAAAAAGATTAAGAATAATTATATGAAAATTTAATTAAATTATTTTATTATAAATCATTTATTTTAAAGGAAATCTTAATAAATTTTCTTTCTAATAGAAATTTTGATAATTTTATTTTGTATTTAAGATATACTTAAAATATCTCTTATCTAAAGATTATCAATAGGAACTTGTCCAAATTAATACTCTTCCCTTTCAAATTATAAACCTCCGAGACCATGGTCCATTTTAATATAGAGACTATTTCTTTTATTTTATCACTCTTATCTTATTTTGTTAAAAAATAAAATTTGTAAATTATTTATTTTTACATATATTAAAATATTTTTGTCAAATGTATTATCAATCACTCTTTCTTATTTCATTTATCTTCGATTAAAGTTCGAATTCAAGATTACATTGTAAATAATTTTTCATACCTCTATATATTTTCTGGTTGATGTTTCTTATTCTTTTATATAATTCAATGAAAACTTAATGTATTGAATAATAATTGATATTTCTTATTCTCTTTAAATGAGAAGAACAAAAACTTGAATTTTTGTCCGAATTAGAAGATGTGTAATGCCCTCACTTTAGGTAGTCCGTATATTCTATTGTTCCGGCGACTAACGTTTATTCGGACAGCCAGGATGACTGGAACTACACTCCAACTAGAGTGAGGAGTTATAAATAACTCAAATAACGATAAGAAAAATTTAAGAAAAATTTTAGAAATAAAATACAATAAAGTTAAGTGAGCCGATGTTTCGGCGATGGATGACCTACCGGGAAGTAGCGGTAAAGATAGCTAGTAACCCTAAACTCGAGAAAAATCATATGAAATAATTTCTGGGATGCCAGAAAAAAGTTACGGTGCCCTAAATAGCATTATAATGCCAAGAAAATGTTTAGAAAAATTTTTAAATCAGTATAGATAATTTTAGCTCGTTAAGCTAAACGGAGGGCATTTTGGTCATTTCGCCTTCAGAGACGATTTTTTGCCAACTTGTCCGATTAAGTAAATAAATTATATGACATAAAATATGAATAAATATTTTTTAAAAAAATTAATGGAAAAATAAAAAAAAATGAAATGAAAGAAAAGAAAAATTTACATTTATGACATAAGCTTATATGATGTCATAATGACATCATAAAAAGAAATAACCAATGGGAAATTAACACACCAATAAAAGGGATAAGGAAGAGTTTAAATAGAGACAAATTTCATTAAAAATTCAATTTTTCTTCTTCTTTTCCAAGAATGGCCGAACCATTGCTTCTCCTTTTCTCCATTGATACTCTTCCTCCAAGCTTCAAATCTTATCAATTCTCACCATAAAATTTCCTAGTCTCTTCATTAAAACTTAATTTTATACCTTAGAGAGTTTATTAGCAGCAACAAGAAGCAAAAAATTTGGAGTTTTACAAGCTTGGATACCTCTTGAACAAGGTTAGTGTTATAATCATCCTACTTCTTTCGTTTAAGTGTTATGAGCATGCTAAATTAAGTTAGTATGACATGAAATTGAAGAAAATATCAAGTATATGGGAACTTAAATTTTCGGCAGCCATGAGGGTTGTATGAAATTGATGACTTTAATGGTTTTAAATTAGCTAGTGAGGACTTGTGATGAGATTGTATATGTTAGAAATCAAAGTGAATAAGAATTTCATGTGTTGTGAACCTTGAGTTTGGGTTTTGGACCCAACTATTTGGGAATTTTGTGAAATTGTTTGAAATTGACCAAATTGAGATTTCTTGATGATGTTTAAAAGTGCTATAAATAACAAATTGTAGTTTGGAAGTAAGGAGGAATGAATATTGGGAGTGCTTCTCTTATGCAAGAATTCGGACCTATGAGTCTAGTATATTTTTTGAGTTATAACTGAAGTTGTGTGACTCCAATTGGTGTGAGGCCAATCGGAGATGAAACTAGACTCAAAATACCCCATTTTTCATAGAGAAACCCTGCTCAAATTCTGTCAAAATCTTGGTCAATTTATTGTCCCAATTCGAATATCCAAACACTGAATCCAGAAAAATGACCAAATGAACAGTATGTGTATATTTGGCCATAACTCCCTCTAGACAGGTCCAAATGACTTGAATTTTATACCATTAGAAAGAATAGACATAGGACTACAACTTTTATTAGAACACCAAGCCCAGAAATGCCTCTAACCAAATGAAATTACTGACCAAAATTAGGTCACCAAACTGACCAGAATTAATTCTGCCCAAAATTTCCTGGACATAGATCACCCGATCAGTTTTGGCAAAATAGTCATAACTTGATCTATAAAAATCCAAATGCAATGAAACTAAAAGAAAATTTTTTATAAGACATAGGTTTACAATATTGGTCTTTTGACCAAAACCCAAAACCCAAATGAACTAGGTCAAATGGTTAGAAGAAATTAACACATCAAAATTTAGAGTTTGACCAAATTACACTTGACCCTAGAATAGTTTTTATAGTATATATTCCACTAGGAAACTCCAATTAGGATGAGCCATACTGATCTGGAATCCTAAGAAACAGGGCTCTAACTTTATTTTAGACATGGTCTTCAAACTATAAACATAAGAATCCTAAAATGGAGGTCAAAGTTACTGACTTGAACCTGGACCCTAAGGACACAGGGTGAGTCCAGGCCAGTGATTTAGCCATAACTAATTCTACAAAATTTGGAAAATTGTAATTAAAATTTTTGAGGGACCATAAGACATAGGGTAATAACTTTTATGAGGAATATTAGGCCTAAAAATGATTGTAAAATATCCAATTAATTAGACAAAGACAAACTCTATAATCTACCTAATTCTAGACCTAGAAAGAGATAGTGAGCCAGTTATGGTTATTTAACCATAACTTGAGTTCTAAAACTCCAATTAATATGATTCAAAAAGGAAAACAAATACATGACATAGAGGAACAAATTCTATGAAGGGAGTGTGGCTAAACAGTGGCCACATCCTTGTCAATTTGCTATGTAAAGATAGTGCATTAAATCTAGACCTAAAGAAAGGTCCATAAAATAACTAGGCATATGAGATGAAATGAATTAGAATAAATTGTTAAGCATAAAAATAACATGAATTAGTGAAATTATAAATACTTAATAATATTATTCTACCCAAAGTATGCCTAGACTCATTTATAGATCAATTGGTATACCAATTAGGGACTATAGATTGCAGTACTGCCCACATTAATGATCATTGACAGATAACATATGTCTAAGATGATTATTCTACTAGCTTTATGCCTGCCCGATGGCCATAGTGCCTATTATTATTATTACTGGCTTATGCCTGCCCACTGGCCTAGTGCCTGACATGACCATTGTATACTGGGTAGACATACGGATGTCTAACTAGTATACTCCCGTGTATCTAGTCTTTATAGTCTGTCAGAGGTTACTTGGACACAGATAAAAGCAACAAGCCTTAAATATAAATAAGTATATGAGGAAATCATTAATATGAATTTTATAAGACTGAATATAAGGTATATGCACAGAAAAGATCCTTATTAGCTTATTTACTTCCAAAGTTCTAGAAAACATATAAAAGATTTTAAATACATAAAAATTAATATTTATTTATAAGGTTATATGTGAAATAATTATTTTAAATTATTTAGTTATTTTTTCTTATTTATGCACCACTAAGCGTTATGCTTAGCGCATTGGTTCTTAGCACGCGTAGGTACTGGAGAGCAGTAGTAGCAGTAGGGCCTAGACTAGACTTGGACCAGATCTGCTACAGTGTGGGTTTGTCACCTTATCAGTTATTTTAGGTAGGGCTCATGTACATATTAGATTTTGCATTTTGATATTGTATGTAATTAAATGATGTAAATAATTTTAGATTGTATATAAATTATAGATATTGTACTTGACTCTATATGAATGAAATGAGTTATTCTATTTTCTTGAAAAATTGATACGGGCATGAGGAATAATATGATGAATGAATAGATGTAAAGGATATGAATTGTTTTAACAGGTAACATGAAACCTACCATGAACTAATAGAACAGAGGGGACTCTGTCTGAGTCTCCATAAAAATAAAATGGGATAAAAAAAAATTTATACATGGAATATTATAAATAAAAGAGACATTAAAATTAATATTATATACGATAGGATAGGATAGGGTGCTCCGGCGCCGAATATAGCACACCTTGCTCGACTACACTATAGATCGAGTAAGGGGTGTTACATTTATTGGTATTAGAGCAAAGGTTTAGGCATTCCTAGGCATAGGTAGATAGAAAGATATAGTGTGCATAACATGTATGAGCCCTTATTTAGGAGTCGAGGTGACACTAATGCAGATATGTTCTTTGTTTATTTTATAAGATTGATGGAGTCCGATCCTTCAGAGGAAGGGTCTTACCGACTAGTGGAGGAGGAGGAGATTGGTAGTCATGCACCTATCCGCAGTCAGGGGCGAGACAGGAGAGAGGAGTCATCCCGGGGTATAGCGGGTAAAACACAACAGGCATTCTTGGAGCAGATTACCCAGATGCTTCGCTAGTTTACCGGGGCTATTCCACAGCCGTAGCTACAGCCACAACCAGTACAACAGTCCCCACTAGAGAAGTTGAGAAAATATTAGGCCGTCAACTTTATGGATAAAGAGGACAACCCAGCTGCTGCTGAGCATTAGCTAGAGCGGACTGAGAGAGTGCTGAAGCAGTTACATTGCACGCCAGAGCAGCATCTAGAGTGTGCTCTGTCGTTACTGCAGGAGGAAGCCTATCAGTGGTGGGATACGGTTTCCAGAGCGGTACAACTGATGGAGCTTACTTGGGATTTCTTCTTGACTGAGTTCAAGAAGAAGTATATTAGTCATATATACTTCGAGGCCAGAAGGAGAGAGTTCTTAACTGTAAAGCAGAGGTAGTTCACAGTCTCTGAGTATGAGAGGGAGTTTGTGAGGCTGGGTAGATATGCACGGGAAGTAATGCCTACAGAGGAAGAGAGTTGCCGTAGGTTTGAGGATGGACTAAATGATAATATCATAATTATAGTGACGGCACATGGGTATACGAATTTCTCCCGGTTAGTAGCTGCATCACTTAATGTGGAGAGAGTACGAAATGAGGAGCAGTATAGGAGAGATAGACACCAAAAGAGGAGTTCTGGACAAGGTCAGTCCAGTACACCAGTTTCTGAGGGTAAGAGGCTTTAAAGTTCACCAGGTCAGGGCCAGAGACAAAGGTTTCAGTTTATACAGAGAGGAGGACAGTCTAGAGCATCAGTTGGAAGTTCTCTAGGCACCACAGTAGAGGGATTAACCTCCATACCGTTATGCACCTACTGTGAGAGGAGGCACCGAGGAGAGTGCCGGTTGTTGATCGAGGACACTTTCGATGCGGAGCTACTGATCATTTTTTATGGGATTGTCCCCATAGGAGTGCTCCCACTGCCCCACCACCGACTAAGAGATCTACCCCTGCAGCTCAGAACGGTAGACAACCTATGAGGCCAGAGGCGATGGGTACATCACAGAGACTGGATTCTGAGACCATTGAGCGACCCGAGACCCGAGTAGTACCTCGTGTCTATGCTATGAGGGCACAGGAGGAGCCAGAGCTGACAGATTTTGTTAGAGGTATGCTTTCTCTTTATAATCCTTTAGTATATGTAATAATAAACCCTGTAAATAACATGAGATAAGATAGGTGCAGAATTAGTTGAGAATAAGAATGTAAAACCAGAACTAGTAAAACAGACTAAGGAGATAGCAGTGTCTCGATTATTTAAACCGGGTAAATTTCGAGGATGAAATTTTTATTAGAGAGGGAGAATTGTAACGCCCTCACTTTAGGTAGTTCGTAAATTCTACTATTCTAGCGATTAACATCTATCCGGATAGTCAGGATGACTGGAACTACACTCCAACTAGAGTGAGAAGTCATAAATAACTCAAATAATGATAAGAAAAATTTAGGAAAAATGTTAGAAATAAAATACAATAAAGTTAAGTGAGCCGGTGCTTCGGTGATGGGTGACCTACCTTGAAGTAGCGGTGAATACAGCTAGTAATCTTAAACCTGAGGAAAACCCTATGAAGTAATTTCTGGGATGCTAGAGAAGAGTTACGGTGCCCTAGATAGCATTAGAATACCAAGAAAATGCTTAGAAAAATTTTTAAATTGGTGCAGACAATTTTAGCTCGTTATGCTAAACGAAGGGCATTTTTGTCATTTCGCCTTTAGAGACGATTTTTGGTCAATTTGTCCAATTAAGTAAATAAATTATATAACATAAAATATGAATAAATATTTTTAAAAAAATTAATGAAAAAATAGAAAAGAAAAGAAATGAAAGAAAAGAAAAATTTACATTTACGACATAAGCTTATATGATGTCATAATGACATCATAAAAAGAGATAACCAATGGAAAATTAACACACCATTAAAAGGGATAAGGAAGAGTTTAAATAGAGACAAATTTCATTAAAAATTCAACTTTTCTTCTTCTTTTCCAAGAATGGCCGAACCATTGCTTCTCCTTTCCTCCATTGATACTCTTCCTCCAAGCTTCAAATCTTACCAATTCTCACCATAAAATTTCCTAGTCTCTTCATTAAAACTTAATTTTATATCTTAGATAGTTTATTAGTAGCAACAAGAAGCAAAGAATTTAGAGTTTTACAAGCTTGGATACCTCTTAAACAAAGTTAGTGCTATAATCATCCTACTTCTTTCCTTTAAGTGTTATAAGCATGCTAAATCGAGTTAGTATGACATGAAATTGAAGAAAATATCAAGTATATGGGAACTTAAATTTTCGGCAGCCATGAGAGTTGTATGAAATTGATGACTTTAATAGTTTTAAATTAGTTAGTGAGGACTTGTGATGAGATTGTATATGTTAGAAATCAAAGTGAATAAGAATTTCATGTGTTGTGAACCTTGTGGATATTTCTTATTGCAAATTCTTATTTGGAGAATTTTTTTTAAAAGGTTTTAGAGTGTATATTTTCAATGAGAGTATGCTTGCATTTTTTTTTAGATGGTTCTTAATGTGTTAATGATATTTTCTTAATAAGAAAATGAGAATCTGCAGAATTCTATTGAATTTAATATTCACAGAGCAATTCTGCAGAAATTGGTAATTTCACATGCATATTTATCCAAAAATTACTATTTGCAAAAGAATTTAGTGCTTTTACTTTGCATAAATAGTGTATTTGTTCATGTTTAGTCTTAATTTTAGTGTTAATGAAATTCATGCAACTGAAATTTTTCATTTTAATTGAGTTTTAGGCACTAGCAGTTGTTTTTGGAATGCATTTTTGATACGCGTCCGCAAATACACAGAATCGTACAAATAATAAAGAGTGGGTAAATTATCATCCCTACGAGGATTATCTTTAATAATCAAAATCTATGTTAATTTTACTAATATCTAGACTATCAAATTGGATTAAATTCAAGAAATTAAAATTGAGCTAAAGATGAAATTAACTAATAAAAGCAATGAAAATTTTGGTATCAAAATCAAATAAAAGTGGCTAGGGATATTGATTTCACTTGACCCAATAATTAACCTTAATCAAATTTGTTTAATAATTAATTTTAATTACTCCTGCAAGTGTAAATAATCAAAAGCATTTAATAATCCCTTCCGAGCATTATCAGTCTTTCTAATTTAAGAATTAACCCCTATTTCCCAATGGAGAATTACTCAATTAATTAGAGTATTAAGAAAAAAAATACTATTTCAACAAAATCTCATAGACCCAATTTTAGTTTCCACTCTTAATTAAAATCTATGATAGTTGTTATCAAATCAAATTCATAATCATATTTTCCAACCATAGATTATAATTTTAAAATCATTCATATATTTGGCCAAGATATTCAAAAACATTAAACTTAAAAATAACAACTATTAGCAAAGTAGAGCAAATTATATCAAAATATAGATATTAAATCAAGTCAAGCTATATCAAATTCCTAGCTAAAGTATCTAGCCACGCATAACGTCAAAAACCATAATAAAACTCAAACAATCAAAACTCAATATCATTCAATAAAAATGGGTTTTCTCCCAAAGAAAAGAAATTAAAAGAGAAGAAAATAAAAACTCTCCAGGATGGAGATTAATGTCTTTCTCCTTCAAGCTTCCAAAATCTCTTTTCAAATTCCATGCTCTAGTAGAAATTGTGTGTTTTTTTAGTGTTTTGGGAGACTCCAAAAATGCTCTTCCCCTTCCCATTGCAAAAATTCTCCAACTAACTTCAGTTTTGACTCTTCCCCTTCACTTGGTGATGTGTCAGAAGTCTATTCGGTGAAAAATACCCTCAAAAGACTATCTCATGGCCAGCCATGCGTGTAGGATGCATTCTCATGGCTGGCCATGTGCCCTACAATCATCCCACGAGAGGCCATGCTTATTTCTTCAATCCCACAGCTGACCATGTGAATCTCATGGCTAGAGGTGAGATTTTCTGCCTTATTTTAGACTTTTCTCCAACTTTCACCAATCTTTATAATTTTTTTTAAAAGGAACAAATATCAATTAAAAAGAGAGAAATTAACTTTTAGCTAAGTAAAACTATAAAAATGTAATTAAAATTAATTAAAAAAACTAAATATTTACATGAGTTAATATAATTAACTTTATAGAAATACTATATATCAATTTTTAAGTTTGCAATATTGTTTATGCCTTTTTATTCATTTTGCTAAAAACTGCATATCCTAATGTATAACTTATGCAGTTTTACTATTGCAAGGCTAATTCTATAGAAAATACTATTCATTGAGTAAAATCTATAAAATTTACTCTTTACAACAATTCCTACACAACCTATGCAACCTATCCTGTGTAGTACTACTTTTTCAATGATATTCATTCTCTTTAATAGTGTTGTTGAGGGATCTTTTTATGTGTCAATTACCTCCAAATGCTCCATTAAACCCTTAAAATTTTCCATTCCATTTATACGGTATATTTTCAATTCTTGCAATTACAAGTAAGTCTTACTGCTCATTCTCCGGAATTCTTTATTTTAGCACTTACTTATATTTCATAAATTTGTTGCACTTTCATGCACCAACTTCTTGCATTCCATCTTATCTTGAAATTTATTTTGATATTGAGGACAATGTCTGCTTTGAGTTTAGAGGTGTATATAAGATTTTTCATTATTTTTGCTTAAAAAAAATTAGCATTTTAGTTTAAGTGCATTTCATTTCAAACAAAACCTGTCTTCACTCATTCTTTCTAGTTTTGACTCTGCATAAGATGCTGCATGAGCACAGTTCATTTTATTTGTTTTGTTTTGCTTTGTTTTCAATCATGCCTAGATTCAATTTTTGATAATTGTCTCATTTTATCTTGCACAGATGCTTATAAGATGGAAAATGCAAAATTGCAGGTTAACATATTTTGTCAAATTGGTAAGAAGGAGAGTTGTTGTCAAGAGCTTACATTCTACATCAGGACAACATTTAAAGAAGTTCATCTCTTGATTTTCATTCTTATAAGTGGTTGAGGTGATATAACAAATTTATTTCATTGATGTTAATTTTTCATGTGAGAGGGTGTGTTTAGATTGAAGAATTGAATGCTTTTGAAATTGACCAAATTTAGATTGCTTGATGATGTTTAGAAGTGCTCTAAATGACTAATTGTAGTTTGGGAGTAAGGAGGAATGAATATTGGGAGTGCTTCTCTTATGCAGGAATTCAGACCTATGAGTCCAGTATATTTTTTGAGTTATAACTGAAGTTGTGTGACTCCAATTGGTGTGAGGCCAATTGAGGTGAAACTATACTCAAAATACCCCATTTTTCATGAAGAAACCCTGCCCAAATTCTGTCAAAATCTTGGTCAATTTACTATCCCAATCCGAATATTCAAATACTAAACCCAGAAAAATGACCAAATGAACAGTTTTATTTGGCCATAACTCTCATTAGGCAGGTCTAAATAACCTGAATTTTATACCATTAGAAAGATTAGACATAGGACTACAACTTTCATTGAGAACACCAAGCCCAGAAATGCCTCTAAGCAAATGAAATTACTTACCAAAGTTAGGTCACCAAATTGACCAGAATCAATTCTGCCCAGAATTTCCTAGACATAGACCACTCGACCAGTTTTGGCAAAATAGCCATAACTTGGTCTATAAAAATCCAAATGCAATGAAACCAATGGAAAATTTTTTATAAGACATAGGTCTACAATATTGATCTTTTGACCAAAACCCAAAACCCAAAGGAACTAGGTCAAATGGTTAGAAGAAGTTAACACATCAAAATCTGGAGTTTGACCAAACTACACTTGACCCCATAATAGTATTTTTAGTAAATATTTCACTAGAAAACTCCAATTAGGATGAGTCATACTGATCTGGAACCTTAAGAAACAGGGCTCCAACTTTGTTTTTGA